>NC_041385.1:676726944-676925054 GCF_002162155.2 Triticum dicoccoides | reverse complement strand
CGTAACGGTCGATGCATCACGGAAATCGTGGTTGGAGTGGAGACCGACGAGGTTGCTCAAGCAAGACGGTAGCCCTTTGTGTCGTTTGTCGAGGTGGCCGAGAGCGTGGGTGGTGTAGCCGTGGTCGAGGTATAGCCGTGCGAAGAACACCGTGGTCTCGAGGTAGTGGTGTTGAGCAAGTCGCTATGGAGTCGTGGGCGCAAGGAGGCATCGAGTTAGTCATGGGCGAAGTGGCATCGAAGTAGTGGTGCGCCGGAAAGAAAGACATTGTTGACGACGCGTCGCGTCGGGTTTGCCAGGCCCGGGGACACGTCATAGACGAAGGCACACATCAGTGTTGCCAGCACCGGGCATGCGTAGACGAGGGACCTGCATGAGCTGTACGTCGTGTCAAGGAGTCGGAAGAGCCAGCGGAGAAGAACTCGACGACGGTTGCGGCGCCAAAGCGGTGCGGAGCCGATGTCGCCAGCGGTGGTCGGGAAAGATGGTGGCGATGCTGAAGACGAGCTGGTGCTGGACAAAGACGAAGGAGAGAAGTCCACATTCAACCTCGAACTAGCCACTCGGTTTGATTTACAACACTGAACTACGAAACCAGTTGAAATACACCCTGAACTAACTACGAGGTCCAAAACTCAACCCTGGTCTTGGTTTTGTGTCGGTCAAGCGGTTTTGACCAAAGTCAACACCGACTGGATTGCTGACTAGGCACCCAGGAAATAAAAAAGTAAAAAAAACTTCTCCCTCCCTCCTATCTCTCTTTCTCTTTCTCCACCACTGGGTACTGTGAATGCCCATACCTTGCTACTGCTACTGCTGCTGCTGCATGTAGAAAGTGAAGTGATGAAGAATAGACAATTGTATTGATTCTCTTAGTGTACATTTATACAGAGATTACACATGCATCATAGCTATCCTAACTAACTCAGCTATGCACAGGCTAACCACCCATGCAGATCGTGGGCGTTGGCGCAGCAACGCACGTTAGGGCGTGTTTGGTTGCCCGCATCGAGCCCAACCAGGCCTGCACGGGGAGGAAGAGTCCTGTTTGGTTGCCTGGTTTCACTGTTGGTCCTGCATCACATGCTTCTTAAAGCAGCCCAGAGCCTCGCTCGCTGGAAACGCTTGAATCGGCAGTTTCTCATGAGCTAGGCCGAGCCGAGCGCAAGCGAGCGGGCCCTTGCACGAGTGGAGATGGGAGGGATGCGAGGTGATTATGTGAGGTCTTCTTCAACCACCAATAAGCTCCTATCTAATCTCCTCCCTCTGATCTACACAACGGTGCTTCGATTCGAGGTAAGCTCTACACGAAAAAGATGCACCTCGATGCTACGATTCCATTCAGGCGATCGGTTCGTAGTTTCGTCGGTCGTAAGTTCTTAATTTCGTTTCCCGTTTGGAGATATTCTGGACGAATTTTTTCAGATTCGTCGCGTCGATCATTTGAAATTTCCTTTGACCAGCAGCCTAATCTCGTAGTTCCTCACAACATTCATGTTGTAAGTTTTTAGTTTCGTCGATTGTAGCTTCATCTCTCTTTGAACAACAGTCTACTGCGCTACCCCCGCCATGTCGAGCTCCTCTGTCCTCTGCTCAGAGCCCTCCTATTCGTCCCTCTCGACGCCGAAGCCCTTCCCCTTGATCTCCTTGCCCACGTCCTACTACACTAGAGTTGTTTCCGGCATCGCTCATCTCGGCCTACTCTCTGTCGTCCTCCTACTACACTGATGCTGCAATGGCGCGCACACTACTTTCTTGTGTCCTCTGCCTCCATGCACACTGTAGTTCACCGAGCCACCGATGGGGTCGATCATCTTGGCCTCTCTCTCTCGCCCAACTACACTGGAGTCGTTTCCAGCGTCGATCATCTTGGCCTCCTCTCTCGTCCACTCCACTGATGCTACCATGGCACAAGCACTGCATTCTCCTCCTCTGTCGACTATCTTTGCGTGAGCACCGCAACTAGTTCACCGACGTGTCGCTCGTCCACGACTCCATGCTTGTCATGTCGGACACGATGCCACTGCCAGTATCCACCGCAGTCGCCATGGTCCAGCGCACACTGCATTTCTTATCCCCTTCCTCTGCTAGCTCTTAACCCTGTGTACTAAGTACAAGTGCTAGCTCTTAATCATACCCCATGCGGGCAACCAAACAGCGTGTAGTTGTACGCGCCGAGACAATGCAGGCAACCAAACAACGTGCTAAAGTTGATCCCCTAATGCAGGAAGTCCATATACGGGCAACCAAACAACTTGTAGATGTCGCATATGAGGCTGTTTTTTCAGAGCCATGCTGGGTTGAGATGTGTATGCAATGCAACTACTGTTCACTACTGCAACCAAACACGCCCTTAGTGCATGCACTACTACCTGATGGGCCGGTTCCAACACTGTCGTCCTGAGCTCCGCTCACGCCCTTCCTCGACCACTCCTAGCCGTCCATCACGCAGTTTTCCCGGCCATGCAGTAGTGCCGCCAACTTGAAGCAGCTCGGTAGCGAGGTCAACGGTGTTGGCGCCCTTCAGCCAGCACCAGACGAGCGCGTCGGCCACTTAGCTGTCCAGTCAGAGTTGACTTATGGCAAAACAAATTGATCGACACAAAACTGAGACCGGGTAGTGTTTTGGGCCTCATGGTTAGTTCGGGGTGTACTTTGACCGGTTTCGTAGTTGGGGGTTGTAAATCAAACCGAGTGGTTAGTTTGAGGTTGAAATGTGGACTTCTCTCAAGACGAAGGGGGTGGACTGGAGGCGCGACTCAGGTGAGCAAACTCCAGCGGCACCGAAGAAGAACAGCAGTCGTGGCCTGATGGCGGCGGCGGAAACGGTAGCTTGGTTAGGAGCGTGGCGGCGATGCTCCAAGTAGGCCAGGACAACCCAATAGCGTGACGAAGACCGACACGGACAGTGGCGTTCCCGCGCCAAGTGAGGTAGCGCAGCGCATACCATGTGAAATCGATGCGCGGGGACGGCAGAGTGGACTGCGGCGCGGCGCTACAACCCGAAGGGATGTTGCAGCGGCAACAGGCGGGTCGGAGCAACGGCGAGAAGACCTCGGGGCGGCGGCATGGACCATGTGCCACGGCACAACGGCGATACGCGGGTCTCTACAGCGACGAGGACGGCCTCGGGACGGCAGCGTGGACCGCATGCAACGGCCTACAGCCCGAAGGGGCAATGCAGGGGTGGCGCGTGACTTGATGCAGCCGTGGGGAGAACCACAGGATGAAGGCGATGCGGCCCGACGGGGCGACGCAGGGGCAGCCTAATGCTCAATCAGTGGAGGGGCGCTGTACTTGATGACGATACGCACACAAGCGGTTGATCAGACTGAACACGCGATGAAGCGAGAGTGGATCGCATGCTTTGAAGTGATTGATAACCCACAAGTATAGGGGATCAATTGTAGCCTCTTTCGATAAGTAAGAGTGTCGAACCAACGAGGAGCTAAAGGTAGAACGAATATTCCCTCAAGTTCTATCGACCACTGAGGGAGTCCTGGACTAGGGGGTGTCCGGATAGCCGAACTATCATCATCGGCCGGACTCCAAGACTATGAAGATACAAGATTGAAGACTCCGTCCCGTGTCCGGATGGGACTTTCTTTGGCGTGGAAGGCAAGCTTGGCGATACGGATATGTAGATATCCTACCATTGTAACCGACTTTGTGTAACCCTAGCCATCTCCGGTGTCTATATAAACCGGATGGCTTTAGTCTATAGGACAAATAACAATCATACCATAGGCTAGCTTCTAGGGTTTAGCCTCTTTGATCTCGTGGTAGATCTACTCTTGTAATACCCACATCATCAATATCAATCAAGCAGGACATAGGGTTTTACCTCCATCAAGAGGGCCCGAACCTGGGTAAATCATCGTGTCCCTTGTCTCCTGTTACCATCTGCCTAGACGCACAGTTCGGGACCCCCTACCTGAGATCTGCCGGTTTTGACACCGACATTGGTGCTTTCATTGAGAGTTCCTCTGTGTCGCCACCGATAGGCTCGATGGCTTCTTCGATCATCAACAACGACTCAGTCCAGGGTGAGACCTTCCTCCCCGGACAGATCTTCGTATTCGGCGGCTTTGCACTGCGGGCCAATTCGCTTGGCCATCTGGAGAAGATCGAAAGCCACGCCCCTGGCCGTCAGGTCGGATTTGGAAGTTTGAACTTCACGGCTGACATCCGCGGGGACTTGATCTTCGATGGATTCGAGCCACAGCCAAGCGCGCCGCACTGTCACGACGGGCATGACTTAGCTCTGCAACCGGACAGTAACCTGGAGGCCGCACACGAGTCCGCTCCGATCTTCAATTCGGAGCCGGCTGCGCAGATCGAGGACGGGTGGCTAGACACTGCCTCGGGGGCTCCAACCTCTACGGCGATAGAGCCGAACACTGACCTAGTCCCTCATGAAGCTCGTGACTCCGAGGTTCCGGACTCCTCGCCGAACTCTGAACCTCCCGCGCCCCCTCCAATCGAATCCGATTGGGCGCCGGTCATGGAGTTCACCGCTGCGGACATCTTTCAACACTCACCTTTCGGAGACATCTTGAGTTCGCTAAGGTATCTCTCGTTATCAGGAGAGCCCTGGGCGGACTGCGGTCAGGACGATTGGGATGCGGACGACAAAGAAATTCAAAGCCCACCCACCACCCACTTAGTAGCCACTGTCGACGATCTAACCGACATGCTAGACTTCGACTCCGAAGACATCGACGGTATGCACGACGATGCCGGAGACGACCAAGAACCAGCGCCTACTGGGCACTGGAAAGCCACCACATCATATGACATATACATGGTGGATATCCCGAAGGATGGGAATGGCGAAGCAACAGCGGAGGATGACCCCTCCAAGAAACAGCCCAAGCGCCTGCGTCAGTGGCGCCGCTCTAAATCCCGCCAAAGCAAGAATGGAGATTCCGGCACCGGACATAATAACACCCCAGACAGTGCCGAAGACAACCCCCTCCAGCAAGACTCAGCGCAGGAGGACGGAGACGCTAGCCCTCATGAGAAGGCAGCAGACGAAGAATTAGAGGATTACATGCCTCCCTCCGGAGACGAGGCAAGCCTCGACGACGACGAATTCGTCGTGCCTGAGGATCCCGTCGAACAAGAGCGTTTTAAACGCAGGCTTATGGCCACGGCAAACAGCCTCAAGAAAAAGCAGCAGCAGCTTAGAGCTGATCAAGATCTGCTAGCCGACAGATCGACTGAAGTCCTTGCGGCCGAAGAGCATGAGCTCGACCGCCCCTCCAAAAGCTACCCTAAACGCAAGCTGCTCCCCCGATTAGAGGAGGAGGCATATGAACCTGCATCACCAGCAGACAATACGGCTGACCGACCACCCCGCGGTCGTGACAGAGAGGCCTCTAGGTCCTCCACCAGAACCGTACCCCGGCATCGCTCAAAAAGGCCACAGGGGAATGCTCCGGACTTGCGAGATATATTGGAGGATAAGGCAAGACAATCACGATCGATCTATGGATCGCGTGGGTGCCCCATGATACGCGACGACAACCGTCGCGCCGGACACAGTAAGTCCGGCCGGGCCGAACAAAATAAGCAAAGCTCTTTTGAACTCCGTCATGATATCGCCCAATACAGAGGCGCCGCACACCCACTATGCTTCACAGATGAAGTAATGGATCATCAAATCCCCGAAGGGTTTAAACCCATGAACATTGAATCTTATGATGGCACAACAGACCCCGCAGTTTGGATCGAGGACTATCTCCTTCATATCCACATGGCCCGCGGTGATGATCTCCACGCCATCAAATATCTCCCGCTCAAGCTTAAAGGACCAGCCCGGCATTGGCTTAACAGCTTGCCAGCAGAGTCAATTGGGAGTTGGGAAGACCTGGAAGCCGCATTCCTCGATTACTTCCAAGGCACGTACGTGCGACCACCAGACGCTGACGACCTAAGCCGTATAATTCAGCAGCCAGACGAATCGGCCAGACAATTCTGGACACGGTTCTTAACCAAAAAAATCAAATCATCGATTGTCCGGATGCAGAGGCCCTCGTGGATTTCAAACATAACATCCGCGACGAGTGGCTTGCCCGGCACCTGGGACAGGAAAAGCCGAAATCCATGGCAGCCCTCACATCACTCATGACCCGCTTCTGCGCGGGTGAGGACAGCTGGCTAGCATGCAGCAACAACCTCAGCAAAAATTCTGGCAGTCCGGATATCAAGGACCGTAATGGCAGGTCGCGTCGCAACAAAAACAAACGCCGCATTAACGGCGATAATAGTGAAGATACGGCAGTCAATGCCGGATTTAGAGGCTCTAAACCCGAACAGCGGAAAAAGCCATTCAAAAGAACTACTCCGGGTCCGTCCAATTTTGACCGAATACTTGACCGCTCGTGTCAGATACACGGCACCCCCGAAAAGCCAGCCAACCACACCAACAGGGACTGTTGGGTATTCAAGCAGGCAGGCAAGTTAATTGCCGAAAACAATGACAAGGGGCTGCATAGCGATGACGAGGAAGAGACCCGACTGCCGAACAATAGAGGACGGAAGGGTTTCCCCGCACAGGTGCGGACGGTGAACATGATATACGCAACACATATACCCAAAAGGGAGCGGAAGCGTGCACTCAGGGATGTATACGCGATGGAGCCAGTTGCCCCGAAGTTCAATCCATGGTCCTCCTGCCCGATCACTTTTTACCGAAGGGACCACCCCACCAGCATTCGCCACGGCGGATTCGCCGCATTGGTTTTAGACCCAATCGTCGATGGATTTCACCTCACCAGAGTCCTGATGGACGGCGGCAGCAGCCTGAATCTGCTTTATCAGGAAACAGTGCACAAAATGGGCATAGACCCCTCAAGGATTAAACCTACCAAGACGACCTTTAAATCCGTCATACCAGGTGTAGAAGCCAATTGTACAGGCTCAGTTACACTGGAAGTGGTCTTCGGATCCCCGGATAACTTCCGAAGCGAGGAGTTAATCTTCGACATAGTTCCGTTCCGCAGCGGCTATCATGCTCTGCTCGGACGTACCGCGTTTGCAAAGTTCAACGCGGTGCCGCACTACGCATACCTCAAGCTCAAGATGCCAGGCCCTCGAGGAGTCATCACGGTCAACGGAAACATTGAACGCTCTCTCCGAACGGAGGAACATATAGCGGCTCTCGCGGCAGAAGTACAGTGCAGCCTCTTAAGGCAATTCTCGAGTCCGCCCGTTAAGCGACCAGACACGGCTAAACGCGCCCGGAGTAACCTACAACAAGATCACCTGGCACGTTCCGAGCACGCGTAGCAGTGCGGCCCCAACCCCAGCCCCTACAAAACGTCAAGACAGGTCCTTCGCGTACACCATTACGCTTTGGAGATACCATGGGCATGGGGAGAGGGGCACGACCACGATAGGCCCAGAATGCGGCTCAACCACACCAGGGGCTCTCAAGTGTGTCGTTCTTTTTTTCTTTTTCCTTTTTATTTTTACCCACAGGACTCCGTTTGTTAGAGGTCCTGTCTGGCAGCAGACCTGCCGAACTCACGATGCAACAGCCAGGGAAGGAGAAAGGCTACAACGAATATCCAGGTGGTCTCCATTACGAGCATTAAATCTGTTTTATGCACCATTCCATAGCCTACCCCTGGAGGGGGACATGTTTAATAGTCCCATCCCTTGCTTATCGCACCATTTGTATCGTTCTGCATTCACAGCAGTTTTTCTTGAATAAGTAATGCAGTACCTTTATGCTTCCAATTGCATTTCTTTCTTATACATATGTTCATTTATGACATGTTGCATCCATACGTTTTGGTACGGCTAAATCCACCAGGGGCTTATGTTTCCCGCATCATGGTGTGATAAGTCCGAACACTTTCACAAGTGCGGCACCCCGAACTTATAGCATTATATGCATCGGCTCCGAATCATGTCTTGGGTCAATAGTTGGGTTTGCCCGGATCCCATGTTTTGGTACCTTACATTCCGTTGTATCGGATAAGGTAGCACTGGGAGAACCACTGCGATTGCGCCCCAGTTGAGCTGGGCGAGCGTCTCAGTGGAGAAAGCTAAAACTGACCGTCATGATAAGGTGAGAGCTGGTCGCTATTCGAGAGGTTTTTTGTGAGTCCCTAAAGACTTATGCCGCTTAGAGCGAGGAGCCGGCTTTGTCCGGCCCAGGCGTGGATAGCGCCCCAAATTCGGCCTTCCGAATACTAGGGGCTTCGCCGAAATTTAAAATTATAGAATTCTATGGCTAAGTGAGAGTGTTCAAGCATTATAAGTCCGGTTGCCTGGTTCGTTGTGTTGAGCGCCTCCCTAGATGGACCCAAAAATGGGAACAAGAGTGCTCAAATTTATCCCGAACACCCCAGCACTCGTGGCATGGGGGCTGAAGCCGACGACTTGCCATCTCTCAGATTTGATAAACAGCCGCACAGAAGGTAATATTTTAAATTAACAAGCGTTGCTTAGCGCATATGAACTAAGGTTTCAGCGCACAGGATAACAAAATGCGAGTCTACTCAAATATTACATCTTTGGAGCACTCACTCGCAATAATGCAGGCACCCTTCAGGACACTCTTATAATACATCTCGGGCGTGCGATGCTCCTTGCCCTGTGGTGGCGCGTCCATCACAAGCTTCTGAGCATCCATCTTGCCCCAGTGCACCTTTGCGCGGGCAAGGGCCCGACGGGCACCTTCAATACAGGCGGAGTGCTTGATGACTTCAACCCATGGACACGCATCCACCAGCCGCCGCACCAGGCCGAAGTAGCTCCCAGGCATGGCCTCCTTAGGCCATAGCCGAACTATGAGGCCCTTCGTGGCCTGTTCGGCCACCTTGTGGAGCTCGACCAGCTGCTTCAGCTGGTCGCTAAGGGGCACCGGATGTCCGGCCTCAGCATACTGAGACCAGAAGACCTTCTGCGTCGAGCTCCCCTCCTCGGCCCTGTAGAAAGCGGCAGCATCGGACACGCTGCGGGGCAGATATGCGAACACTCCTAGAGAGCTCCGAATTCGGGTAAGTGATAGGTAATTCACACTCACATGCTTACTTTGCATGAAAAATGCCTTACCCGCCGCTATTTTCTTCAACGCCTCAACTTCCTGGAGGGCCTTATAGGCTTCTGCCTTAGCGGCTTTGGCAATCTCAAGAGTCGTTGCAAGCTCGGACTCTCGAGTCTTCGAGTCACGCTCCAAAATCTCGTGTTTTTTCACGAGAGCCTGGAGCTCTTGTCGTACCTCCGCCACCCGCGCCTCCTGCCTCTCTCGCTCGGTGCATTCCGCGGCCGCATTACGTTCGGCCGCGGACACCGCCTCCTTCAGGGTCGCCACCTCGCTTGTGGCCCCTGCAATACCCACGTTATCCTTGTCATTCTTCTTGCAACCAAAATCCTCTTTCTGTAAGGTACAATTTTAATAAGGTGTTACTCACCTTCATTGTCCTCGAGCTGCTTCTTGGCACGGCCGAGCTCGTTCTCGGACCGCTCGAGGCTTTGCTTCAAAGTATTGACCTCCGCAGTCAGTGCGGTAGAGGTCAGCAACACAGCCTGCAATCCCATATTGACATATTTTTTATGACTCCTGCGTATATCTTTTTAGATCCTCAGCCCGGCTTTTCTTTTTGAACACCGAATCGAGCATCAGGGGCTACTGTCTATGCGGTACTATTTTACATATATCGAAATTCTTACCTCAAAGCCTGTTAGAAGGCTGCTGCAGGCTTCGGTCAGCCCGCTCTTGGCAAGCTGAACCTTCTGAATCACCGCACTCATAACAGTGCGGTGTTCCTCTTCGATGGAGGCACCATTGAGCGCCTCCAGCAAGCTATCCGGCGCCTCCGGTTGGATGGAGGCTGCCGCATCACGGTCTTGCCCTTCTTACGAAGGGGCCGCCCGCGGGACTCCGGAGCCACTATGGGTTCCGGGGCCGAGTCCGGTGCAAAGTCCGGGAGGTTGTTCTGCGACACCTCCGGGGCCTCCTCCTCCTGGTAGGTCCCCTCCCGGGATCCCACCTCGGCATCGTCCACATCACGGGGGGTGGAGGCGGTCGGAAGGGAATCCATATACGACGCACCCAAGGACCCGCTCGACGAAGCGAGAAGATCATCCTTGGGCGGACTGCAGGGTTGTATGCGGCATTAGAAAGACACCATGTGGCGAAAAGGAAAATTATGAAGTTATTCGGGAGTCCGGATACTTACGATCTCACCAGGGGCTTGGCCCTTGGGGGCCAATCCTCGTCGTCGTCGCCGGCGTTGGCAGAGCAGTCCGGGAGAAGAGTCCTTCCCTTCTTGGACCCTTCGGCCTCCCTCGTTGGGGAGGCCTTCATTTTCTTCCCTCCCCTCGCTGGGGGAGAGGCTTTCTTCTTCTCCTCCTCACCTTTGTGGGAGGAGTCTGCCTCGGAGTCATCATCCGATAACACCTGAAAACGGGAACTCTTGCGAGTGCCCGTGGCCTTCTTCTTGGTCTTGTTCTCCGGCAGCATGTGGGGTGCCGGAGCCAGCAGCCCCGTTAAGCGGGCGTCCGCTGGGTCCTCTGGTAATGGGGTCGGACAGATAGTCTGTTCAGCCTTCTCCAGCCAGTCCTGTCAAAGGAGAGGGAGTTTAGATCCCGCATAGAGTCAAACTATGGAAAACAAGCATCCTGTAAAGGGCAAAATCGCTTACCTCGTCAGCTGGACGCTGCGAGCTGAATCCGCGATCTTCGGTAGCAGATGCGGGGGCCTCGGCACCCTTAAACAGCACCCTCCAGACATCTTCGTATGTAGTGTCGAAGAGCCCGCTCAAAGTCTGGTGTTGCGCCGGATCGAACTCCCACATATTGAAGCCCCGTCGTTGGCACGGGAGAATCCGACGGATGAGCATGACATGGACTACGTTGACAAGCTTAAGCTTCTTGTCCACTAGCTTTTGGATGCAGGCTTGGAGTCCGGTCAGCTCCTCCGAATCACCCCATGTCTGGCCGCTCTCTTTCCAGGAGGTGAGCCGTGTGGGGATGCCAGATCTGAATTCGGGGGCCGCTGCCCATTCAGGGTCACGCGGCTCGATGATGTAGAACCACCCCGATTGCCACCCCTTAATGGTTTCCACGAAAGTGCCCTCAAGCCAAGTAACATTGGACATCCTGCCCACCATGGCGCCTCCGCACTCCGCTTGACTGCCCTTCACAACCTTCGGCTTGATACTGAAGGTCTTGAGCCACAAGACGAAGTGGGGCTGGATGCAGAGGAAGGCCTCACACACGACGATGAACGCCGAGATGTTGAGGATGAAATTTGGGGCCAGATCATGGAAATCCAGGCCATAGCAGAACATGAGCCCCCGGACAAAGGGATGGAGTGGGAAGCCCAGTCCGCGGAGGAAATGGGGAAGAAATACTACCCTCTCATGGGGCCTGGGGGTGGGGATGAGCTCTCCCTTGTTGGGGAGCCGGTGCGCGATGTTGCTGGACAAATATCCGGCGCTGCACAGCTTCTGGATGTGCCCCTCCGTGATGGAGGAGGCCATCCACTTGCCTCCCGCTCCGGACATAGTTGGAGAAGGTTGAGGTGAGATGTGCGGACTTGGGTGCTGGAGCTCGAGTTCGCGGAGACGGATAAGCCAAGGAGGAAGAAGGCGCAGGTAAAAGGGTTGGATCTTTATCCCCTTATATGGGCGGACAAAAACATGTGTCCCCACCGGCCTGATAAAACTCGCTTATCTCCCAAGCGCCGCAATCAATGGCGCGGTTGGGTTACCCACGTCCGTATTGATGGGAATCCAGGAATAAGGGGAACACGATCTCTGCTTCGACAAGACGTGCCAAGGAAACCGCTTCGCTAAACGCGCTGAGGTGGTACAATAAAAACAATTCGAGTAAAGGCTTGGTAGTGGTGTGACGTCACGCCACCAAATACGTCAGCAGAGTGAACTTGTGTGAATATTATTCTCTCTACGGTGGTACATGGAATCTATTTTGCAGAGCCGGACACTATCCTGGTGTCCACAATCTTCTATAAATTATTCGGAGGAGGAACCCGCCTTGCAATGCCGAAGACAATATGCACGCCGGACTCGTCGTCATTGAATCCTGGTTCATGGGCTACTGAGGGAGTCCTGGACTAGGGGGTGTCCGGATAGCCGAACTATCATCATCGGCCGGACTCCAAGACTATGAAGATACAAGATTGAAGACTTCGTCCCGTGTCCGGATGGGACTTTCCTTGGCA
This sequence comes from Triticum dicoccoides, assembly GCF_002162155.2. NCBI lineage: Eukaryota > Viridiplantae > Streptophyta > Magnoliopsida > Poales > Poaceae > Triticum > Triticum dicoccoides. The sequence goes on along the minus strand of NC_041385.1, from coordinate 676,912,852 downwards.
TGGAAGGCAAGCTTGGCGATACGGATATGTAGATATCCTACCATTGTAACCGACTCTGTGTAACCCTAGCCCTCTCCGGTGTCTATATAAACCGGATGGCTTTAGTCCGTAGGACGAACAACAATCATACCATAGGCTAGCTTCTAGGGTTTAGCCTCTTTGATCTCGTGGTAGATCTACTCTTGTAATACCCACATCATCAATATCAATCAAGCAGGACGTAGGGTTTTACCTCCATCAAGATGGCCCGAACCTGGGTAAAACATCGTGTCCCTTGTCTCCTGTTACCATCTGCCTAGATGCACAGTTCGGGACCCCCTACCCGAGATCCGCCGATTTTGACACCGACAACCACCGATACAACTCTACGCATGCTTAACATTCACTTTACCTAAAACAAGTATGAAACTAGAAGGACTTTGTAGGTGTTGTTGGATAGGTTTGCAACAATATAAAGAGCACGTAAATAAAAACTAGAGGCTGTTTAGATAAAGACACAATAAAGTTAGTATAGCGAGTGTGGAAAAGTGGTGGTAGGAGTTGTGAAATTGTCCCTAAGCAATTGACTAATTTACTAGACCGATAGCAAGTTTTATGTGGGAGAGGCCATTGCTAGCATGTCATCCCTGACTTGGAATTCTATGCACTTATGATTGAAACTATTAGCAAGCATCTGCAACTACTAACGTTCATTAAGGTAAAACCCAACCATAGCATTAAGATATATTGGTCCCCCTTCAATCTTGTATGCATCAATTTCTATGCTAGGTTGAAGCTTCTGTCACTCTTGCCCTCCAATACATAGTCCTATCAACATACAACTAACCCTATGGTGTGATCCATGCGCGCGCTCATATGATGGGCACCAAAGGACAGCAACATAACCACAAGCAAATTAAACCAATCATAGCAATTCACCAATTATCGATAGGACAACGAAAATCTACTCAGACATCATAGGATGGCAACACATCATTGGATAATAATATGAAGCATAAAGAACCATGTTCAAGTAGAGGGTACAACGGGTTGCGGGAGAGTGGACCACTGTAGATAGATGGGGGAAGGTGATGGAGATGTTGGTGAAGATGACGGAGGTGTTGGTGTAGATCACGGTGATGATGATGGCCCCAGCGGCATTCCGGCGCAACCGGGAGAGAGGGGGAGAGCCCCCCCCCCTTCTTCTTCTTCTTCCTTGACCTTCTCCCTAGATGGGTGAAGGGTTTGCCCTCTGGTTCATGGTCTCCATGGAGTGGGAGGGGCGAGAGCCCCTCCGAGATTCGATCTGTCTCTCCGTCTCTCTCTGTTTCTGCATTCCTCCCTCTTCCAGATTCTGGCCTTTCACTGTTTATTATCTTCCCGGAGATACGTAACTCCGATTGGATTGAAACTTTGAACACGATTTTTCTCCGAATATTAGCTTTCTTGTGGCGAAACAAGGGCAACAACCGCCTTACGGGGTGTCCACGAGGGTCAGGGGCACGCCCTCTGCCTTGTGGGTCCCTCGAGCATCGTCTCGCATTGATTCCACTTCCCAAAATTCATAAATATTCCAAAAATAATCTCCATCAGTTTTTATCCCGTTTGGACTCCGTTTGATATTACAAAAAACATGCAACAAACAGGAACTGGCACTGGGCACTAGATCAATATGTTAGTCCCAAAAATAGTATAAAAAGTTGCCAAAAGTATATGAAAGTTGTAGAATATTGGCATGGAACAATAAAAAATTATAGATATGACGGAGATGTATCAGCATCCCCAATCTTAATTCCTGCTTGTCCTCGAGTAGGTAAATGATAAAAAATATAATTTTTGATGTGGAATGCTACCTAGCATAATCTTGATCGTGTAATCTAATCATAGCATGAATATTAAGGCACGAGTGATTCAAAGCAATAGTCTATCGTTTGACATTAAGACAATAATAATTCAAGCATGCTAACCAAGCAATTATGTCTTATCAAAATAACATAGCCAAAGAAAGCTTATCCCTACAAAATCATATAGTTTGGAGATGCTTCATTTTCGTCACACAAAATGCTCCCATCATGCACCGCCCCGATGACAAGCCGAGCAATTGGTTCATACTTTTTAACGCGCTTTAGCCTTTTCAACCCTCACGCAATACATCAGCGTAAGCCCTGGATATAGCACTATAGGTGGAATAGCATATGATGATGGGGGTTATGTGGAGAAGACAAAAAAGGGAAAATTCTCACATCGACGCGGCTAATCAACGGCTATGGAGATGCCCATCAATTGATGTCAATGCGAGGAGTAGGGATTGCCATGCAACGGATGCACTAGAGCTATAAGTGTATGAAAGCTCAAACTGAAACTAAGTGGGTGTGCATCCAGCTTGCTTGCTCATGAAGACCTCAGGCATTTGAGGAAGCCCATCATCGAAATATAAAAGCCAAGTTCTATAATGAAAATTCCCACTAGTATATGAAAGTGATAACTCAAGAGACTCTCTATGTGAAGAACATGGTGCTAATTTGAAGCATAAGTGTGGTAAAAGGATAGTAACATTGCCCTTTCTCTCTTTTTCTCTCATTTTTTTCTTTTTCTTTTTTTTCTTTTCTTTTGGTGGGTTTCTTTGGCCTCTTTTTTTATTTGGGCTTCTTTGGCCTCTTTTATTTTTCATAAAGTCTGGAGACTCATCCCAACTTGTGAGGGGATCATTGCTTCCATCATCCTTTCCTCACATGGGACAATGCCCTAATAATGATGATCATCACACTTTATTTACTTACAACTCAATATTACAACTCGGTGTCTAGAACAAAATATGACTCTATATGAATGCCTCCAACGGTGTACCAAGATGTGCAATGATCTAGCATAGCAATGACATCAAAAAATGGACAAGCCATGAAAACATCATGCTAGCTATCTTACAATCATGCAAAGCAATATGACAATAAATGCTCAAGTCATGTATATGATGATGATGGAAGTTGCATGGCAATATATCTCGGAATGGCTATGGAAATGCCATAATAGGTGGGTATGGTGGCTGTTTTGAGGAAGATACAAGGAGGCTTAAGTGTGATAGAGCGTATTGTATCATGGGGTTTGCATGCACCGGCGAAGTTTGCACCAACTCTCGAGGTTAGAAAGGGCAATGCACGGTACCGTAGAGGCTAGCAAATTGCGAAAAGGTAAGAATGCGTATAATCCATGGACTCACATTGGTCATAAAGAACTCATATACTTATTGCAAAAGTTTATTGGCCCTCGAAGCAAAGTACTACTATGCATGCCCCTAGGGGGATAGATTGGTAGGAAAAGACCATCGCTCGTCCCCGACCGCCACTCATAAGGAAGACAATCAAAGAAACACCCCATGCTTCAAATTTGTCACACAACGGTTACCATACGTGCATGCTACGGGACGTGCAAACCTCAACACAAGTATTTCTCAGTTTCACAATTACTCAACTAGCATGACTCTAATATCACCACCTTTATATCGCAAAACTATTGCAAGGAATCAAACATATCATATTCAGTGATCTACAAGTTTTATGTAGGATTTTATGACTAACCATGTGAATGGCCAATTCCTGTCATCTCTCTAAATAGGTATAAGTGAAGCAAGAGAGTTCAATTCTTTCTACAAAAGATATGCCCATGCTCTAACAAATATAAGTGAAGCAAAAGAGCATTATACAAATGGCGGTTTTCTATGTGAAGAGAAACATGCAATCCAAACTTCAAATGATATAAGTGAAGCACACGAAGCATTCTATAAAGCCATACTCAAGAGATTTAAGTGAAGTGCAATGAGCATTCTATCTATCAACCATGGAATATCTCATACCAGCATGGTGCATAAAATAAAAGTGAAAACTAAATGCAAAAGACGCTCCAAGATTTGCACATATCGCATGAACGAAACGAATCTGAGAACATACTGATACTTGTTGAAGAAAGATGGGATGCCTTCCGGGGCATCCCCAAGCTTAGACGCTTGAGTCTCCTTGAATATTTACTTGGGGTGCCTTGGGCATCCCCAAGCTTGATCTCTTGCCTCTCCTCCTTCTCCTCACATCGAGACCTCCTCGATCTTCGAACACTTCATCCACACCAAACTCAACAGAAAGCTCGGTAAGATCCATTAGTATAATAAAACAAATCACTACTCTAGGTACTGTTGCAAACCAATTCATATTTTGTTTTTGCATTGTAGCTACTGCAATATAACTTTTCCATCGCTTAATCCACTGATAAAAATTGATAGTTTCATCAAAACAAGCAAATTATGCATCAAAAACAGAATCTGTCTTAAACAGGACAGTCTGTAGTAATCTGAACATTCACCATACTTCTATTACTCCAAAAATTCTGCCAAAATTAGTAAAATAAACATTTTTTATAGAAAGAGAGTGCAAAAAGTTTCAGAACCGTTTGACGTTCCAGTAAAAAAATTAAAATCGCGCACTACACACAAAGTTTCTGTCTTGCACAGCACAAACCAACAAGCAATGTAAACATCCTAAAGGCAAATCTTGGCACATTATTTTTATTTTTAAAATTTATTAAAGCACACAACAGAAATAAATGACTCTCTAAAACTTCTGGGTTGTCTCCCTGGCAGCGCTTTATTTAAAGCCATTAAGCTAGGCATAAGGTGCTCAAGTAATGGATCCACTCGAATCCCAAGGTATATCAAAGCCAATTTTAATTAACAAGGATTTGTAATTTAGTAGTGAGCAAAAAGTAACATATATCAAGCAACAACGAAGTCTAACTCTCTTCCTATGCATCGGCATATCATAAAAGAATAATTCATGCACACAAAGTAAAGGCCAATGCATAGTATAAACAGTTTCTTGCAATTTTATCATATTGGAAACATGGAGAGGCGGAGATGTAGTTCCTCTCTCATAATAATTGCAAGTAGGACCAGCAAGCACATGCATATTATATTCATCAAAATCATCATGTGTAGTAGTAAAAGGCAACCCATTGATATAATCCTTAATAAGTACAAACTTCTCCGATATAGTGTAGTCGGGAGAATTCAAAAAGATAATAGGACTATCATGTGTGGGTGCAATAGCAAAAATTTCATGTTTAACATAAGGAACTATAGCAAGTTCATCTCCATAAGCATAATTCATATTGGCTTCTTGGCCACAAGCATAGCAAGCATCATCAAAAAGGGATATTTCAAAAGAATCAACGGGATCATAACAATCATCATAGCATTCATCCTTTGGTAAGCATGAAGGGAAATTAAACAATGTAGGAGTTGAAGAGTTACTCTCATTAGAAGGTGGGCACGGGTAGCTAATCCGCTCTTCCACCTTTTGTTCTTCGCTCTCCTCATCATCTTTTTCATCCAATGAGCTCACAGTTTCATCAATTTCTTCTTCCATAGATTCTGCAAAATATTAGTCTCTTCTTGGATAGCGGAGACTTCCTCAATAAATGCATCAATATCGGCATTATATTCATAATTCTCATAACAATATTTAAGTATAGCAAAATTTTCAGATCTATAAACAGCATCATCAAGATTTTCACACGTTTTAAACAAAGATTCAATTTCATAAGCGCCCATAAAAGCAACGAATTCTTCTATTTGTTCCACATCATAGTAATCATATATACCATTAGCATAAGAAGCCAAGGTTTCATTATCATTAAATTTGCACGAAAAGGGAAGGTGTGGAGCCTCCATCCTAGAGCAACAAGTATAATCATATCTCAAGCATAGTTGCCTAGCATACCAATACAACATATAAATTTGATCCCATAATAGTTTCCCTTTTTGTGTCAAGCAATAATCCCTAAAGTATTCATGTTGATCCAATGTGTCTCCCATTATAAAATTGAATGGGGGTTTCTCAGGATTATCAAAGTAGTACATGATATCTTTCACATAATGAGCATCGAGGGTTTTAGGAGGTTCCCCATCTCCATGAGTAGCAAGTACACCTAATTTTTTTGGTATTTTGTGTTCCATATCCATAACTAAAGATAGAGAACAACTTAGAACAGGAAATAAAAACTACTTAGTGATAAAGCAAACAAGCACACACGAGATTATTCACCCCACGCTATAACTTCCCGGCAACGGCACCAGAAAAAGGTCTTGATAATCCACAAGTATAGGGGATCAATTGTAGCCTCTTTCGATAAGTAAGAGTGTCGAAACCAACGAGGAGCTAAAGGTAGAACAAATATTCCCTCAAGTTCTATCGACCACCGATACAACTCTACGCATGCTTAACGTTCGCTTTACCTAAAACAAGTATGAAACTAGATGGACTTTGTAGGTGTTGTTGGATAGGTTTGCAAGAATATAAAGAGCACGTAAATAAAAACTAGGGGCTGTTTAGATAAAGACGCAATAAAGTAAGTATAGCGAGTGTGGAAAAGTGGTGGTAGGAGTTGTGGAATTGTCCCTAAGCAATTGACTACTTTACTAGACCGGTAGCAAGTTTTATGTGGGAGAGCCCATTGCTAGCATGTCATCCCTGACTTGGAATTCTATGCACTTACGATTGGAACTATTAGCAAGCATCCACAACTACTGACGTTCATTAAGGTAAAACCCAACCATAGCATTAAGATATATTGGTCCCCCTTCAATCCTGTATGCATCAATTTCTATGCTAGGTTGAAGCTTCTGTCACTCTTGCCCTCCAATACATAGTCCTATCAACATACAACTAACCCTATGGTGTGATCCACGCGCGTGCTCATATGATGGGCACCAAAGTACAGAAACATAACCACAAGCAAATTAAACCAACCATAGCAATACACAAATTACTAATAGGACAATGAAAATCTACTCACACATCATAGGATGGCAACACATCATTGGATAATAATATGAAGCATAAAGCACCATGTTCAAGTAGAGGGTACAGCGGGTTGCGGGAGAGTGGACCGCTATAGATAGATGGGGGAAGGTGATGGAGATGTTGGTGAAGATGACAGAGGTGTTGGTGTAGATCACGGTGATGATGATGGCCCCAGCAGCGTTCCGGCGCCACCGGGAGAGAGGGGGGAGAGCCCCCTTCTTCTTCTTCTTCCTTGACCTTCTACCTAGATGGGGGAAGGGTTTCCCCTCTGGTCCATGGTCTCCATGGCGTGGGAGGGGCGAGAGCCCCTCCGAGATTGGATCTGTCTCTCTATATCTCTCTGTTTTTGCGTTCCTCCCTCTTCCAAATTCTAGCCTTTCACCGTTTCTTATATTCTCGAAGATTCCTAACTTCGATTGGATTGAAACTTTGAACATGATTTTTCTCTGGATATTAGCTTTCTTGCAGCGAAAGAAGGGCGACAACCACCTTATGGGGTGTCCACGAGGGTCAGGGGCGCGCCCACCCCCCTGGGGCACGCCCACCCCCCTGGGGCGCGCCCCCCTGCCTTGTGGGCCCCTCGAGCATCGTCTCGCATTGATTCCACTTCCCAAAATTCATAAAAACTCCAAAAATAATCTCCGTAAGTGAAAGTGCTAGTTATCGACTAGAGGGGGGTGAATAGGCGATTTTTATCAAAGTCTTCAAAATGTGAAGGTTTCGAAGACAAACAATAGAAATAACCTAATTGATATGCAGCGGAAGATAAACTACAACAAGCAAGCCATAGTCAAGTATGCAATAGCGTTAACGTACGAAGACTAACAGCAGCTAGGTAGTAGGATCAGGATGGAAGATAGTATGAAGCCAATCAACAATAGTAGTCAAGCAATGAAGTCAATCAGATAAGACAGATAAGCAATGACTTCACGAAGACAAACTCAAAGTAAAGGAGGGAAGAGATAGAACCAGTCACTTGTTGAAGACACAGGATTTGTTGGACCAGTTCCAGTTGCTGTGACAACTGTACGTCTGGTTAGGGAGGCTGAGATTCAACTCAGAAGACCGTGTCTTCACCTTATTCCCCTTGAGCTAAGGACACTTAGTCCTCCCAATCACTCTGGTAAGTCTTCAAGGTAGACTTCTGAACCTTCACAGACTTCGTTCACCCGGCAATCCACAGTGACTCTTGGATGCTCAGAACGCGACGCCTAACTGGCTGGAGAATGCACAGTCCTCAAGTGTAATAAGTCTTCAGGTCACACAGACAGAAAGACTTCAGTGATGCCTAACACTCTTTGGCTCTGGGTGTTTGGGCTTTGTCCTTGCAAGGATTTCTCTCTCTCAAAGGCTTCGAGGTGGGTTGCTCTCAAAACGACAAAAGCCGTATACTAACTCTGAGCAGCCACCAATTTATGGTGTAGGGGGTGGGCTATTTATAGACACAAGGCAACCCGACCTGATTTGTCCGAAATGACCCTGGGTCACTAAGGAACTGACACGTGTTCCAACGGTCAGATTTCAAACACACACGGCAACTTTACTTGGGCTACAAGCAAAGCTGACTCATCCAACTCTGGATAAGATTTGCTCTCATTGTCTACGCTCGAAGACATAGGATTTGGGTTGAGCATCACTTCAGTCACTCTGACTTAGTTCACTTGGACCCCACTTAACAGTACGGTGGTTCCTATGACTCAACAAAGAAGAAAAGGAAACAACGAAACCACACAGTCTTCGCGCTCCATAGTCTTCACGTAATGTCTTCTCATGTCGTAGTCTTCAATATGAATATCTTCTCATACCACCATTGTCTTCAATGTCTTCATACATTTTTAGGGGTCATCTCCGGTAGGTTAACCAAATCAATGAGGGACACTACCTGCGTTATCCTGCAATTCTCACAAACGCATTAGTCCCTCAACCAACTTTGTCGTCAATACTCCAAAACCAACTAGGGGTGGCACTAGATGCACTTACAATCTCCCCCTTTTTGGTGATTGATGACAAACTGGTTGAAGTTTTCAACGGGGATAAAGTATGTGAAATTGTAAAGGATAGGAATTGTCTTCATAAGTAGCAAGGGCTCCCCCTGAAGATGTGCATATAAGTAATTTTGCTTTTGGAATGCAAATGCACATGGCAGGTTGTACTTGTGGAGATCCACTTCAACTTATGAAGATAATTCATCATGCATGAAATGATATATCATATAGGATGACATGCATAATGAAAAATGGACGTCTGCAGGATGATCTAAGTGCGGAAGTTATCATCGCACATGCGGAATTTATCATCGCATCACAGTAAAGCAAATAAGTAGCAGACGACCATCAAGTTTAGGTGTTACAACTCAAAGAACCAAATGTTTAAAAGGCAAGAGTTGTAAGCACGAGGCAAAAAATACAATGCAACCGCCCATATGAACCCTCTTGAAGACTATCAAACTCATACGCTTCTCCCCCTTTTGTCAGTAATGACCAAAAAGGTTTGAAGACATAGAGCATCTACTCGTCCTCATGAGGAGTAGTTGAAGCAGCAGGGTTGTCATTGTTGTTTGGCGGTGCAGACGAACTTGGTGCAGTGTCGATGCGTGCAGAAGTAGGAGGTGGTGAAGTAGCATCATCTTCGTCATCGATCACTCTAGCATTGACAGTTGCCGCGGAGGAAGAATATTCAGAGTCTTCAAGAGATGGAGTACGACGTAGGACAGCAGTCCGTGGAGGAGCGGAGTCAAACTGGAATCGTTCATTGAAGCCATCGTCTTGAAGATCTGCTTCAGCACTAAGCAGGGTCAGGCTCTTCCATGATCGCCGGCAAGCTTCATGAGCAACAAAGGCATTCTTGGTGGCAAGGTTGCGAATGCGATTGACATCCACCAAGAGGCTTTGTATCTGTCTTTTGAGCCAAAAGTGATGTTTATCCTGTTTCTGATGAAGGGCCACAAGAAGTTCTCGGTCGTTGAGAACGCGAGAACGCTTCCGAGGCCTTTGGGCAATGGTGCTTTCAGTGTCTTCAGTAGGTGCTCGATGATGCAGGCGAGTATTTCCAGCCAATGGATAGATTCGTGTTGCTGTTTGAACACCTTCAATGGGTTGAGTGAAGCTTTGGTGCTCGGCATTCTGAAGACAAAGAGGCTTCTTGGCAGGTTCAGGGTATATAGCTTCAACTGACATATCAACCTCTGGTAGAAAAATTACATGATTGCGAGCAGATGGTTGATAGTTGACAAATGAGTGTCGCTTGATGAGGCTCATGACCCATGGAGCATAAAACTTCAGACCAAACAAATCAGATCCAGATGCAGCCAGTTGCCTGATGAAGAAGTCTTGCGCATTGAAGCTGATGCCATTGAGAATGTAGAAGACCAAGGTCTTCATAGCGCCTTCAAGCTTTGCCGCTGATGAATGTCCTTTGATAGGCCATAGAGTTCGCCTGATGATGTGATATATGGTGCGTGGCAGATACTCAAGGTCTTCAACAAAGAACTCTGTTGGATATTTAGCATCACGTGGCAAAGGCTTCATCATGCTCAACATCTGACTCATATTGGGTTCAGGCTTATGGAAGATGCTTTCCAAAGCATTGCGGTGATTTTGACAACCAGGTTCATAGAGTTCTCCAGGAGTGGATAGGCATGTAAGCTCAATGATGTCGAGAGCTTTGGCTTCATGATGAACATTTCCTGTCATCCACTCGAGAATCCATGTCTTGATATCTTTGTTGTAGCCGCGAACGTGCAGAGTAGCATAGAATTGAAGCAATAGCTCTTCATTCCAGTGTTCTTTATCTGTGACAAAACTGAGCAGCCCAGCATCACGAAAGCAGTCAAGTGCTTCTTCTAAGCAGGGCAGTCCAGTAATGGCTTCAGTGTCGAGACTCATATGAGGGAAAATGCGCCCTTGATCATACAGAACACAGGAGTAATAGCTTCGATGCTGATGACTCCAGAACCGATCTGATGATATTCTTGGCTTCGTGTAGGGGTTCTTCGAGCTGTCAAAGAATGTGTTGTGGCTCTTGAAGCCATTAGCATTGAAGGACCCTGGTGAGTTTGCAGTACCTGGAAACCGTGGCAGTCTTGGCTTGGGCTTCTGGACCTGAGGCCTATGCTCAATGTGATAGTCAAATTGAGGACCAGAGACAGTAGGCGGAGGGACCAGAATAGGCCATCTTACTGTGATTAGCTCGCCATGGTTGTATGCTTGCTCGATTGTATAGGGCCGTGGTGGCGGAGCAGGAGCAATGGCAGCAACTTAGGCATCAGGCTGCACAACAGGTGCTTCAGGAGCAGTTGCCTCATTTGCTTCAGGTGTAGTGGCCTCATTAGCTTCAGGCACACTGGTTGGTGCAAGCTCCATATTAGCTTCAGCCATGACAACATCATTGGCTTCACTTGCGTTGGTTGGGGAAGCTTCAGGATTTTCAACCGCCACTTGCTGAGCTAGAGGATCAGGCACAGATACGTTCACATCGTGAACAACTTCTTCAGGAATGAGGGGTGTAGAGACACGTTCTTCTTGTCATTCGTCATCGGCTGATGCAGCTGGATTGTCTTCAGCAGCTGGTGCTTCAGACATAGATACATTCACAGTTGGAGTGGGTTCAGAAAATACTTGACGTGCAACAGGTTGGCGTTGCACTACTCCTTCTGGAACGCTCGACAGAAAGACTTGAGGCCTTGGTCCTTTGCGAAGCCTTTGCAGTACAGGCGACGCCTTTGGAGATGGAGTGGGCAGGTCCTCATCCTCTTCAACTTGGACGGATGTTGTGGTTTGTTGTTGTTGGGGAGTACTGGGGGAGTCTTGTTCTTGCGGGCGATCAGCCCATGAAGCATCCTAAGCAATTGGCGTCAGAGGACGACCAATGCTGATGAGTTCGCTGTTCGTACGAACAGGCGATGATACCACATTATATTCGATCTAAGGAAGAACTTCATCATCTTCAACATTGTCATCATGACCAATGTCTTCAGCAGTGGTGGGTTCAGCTGCTGGTATATCTTCAGCTTCAGGAGCCTCTGTGGAAGCAAGCTCATGAACAGTCATGCGAAGTTCTTGGGTAATGGATGCAGGACGAACCACTGAGATGGGTTCAACAACTGTGGGAGCAGCCCGACTCTTCTTGGTCTTGTGCTTCTTCTTGGAGGGAGCGGCATCAGAGGCTTCAATGTTCTTCCTCTTTCTGGCTTCAGCCTCGGCAGCCCTCGTCTTCTTCTGTTCTGAAGCGGTTGTGGTAACCTTTGGCTTCGAGCCAGTCATGCCGCTCGGGAAGATAATGCGAGGGGCTTCTTGGCTTGAAGGTGCAGGCTGGTCAGTAGGAAGCTTTTTCTTTCTTTTTGCAGCCATCCTGGGGTCAATGCCAGGACGGCCAAGTGACTTGCGCTTCTCAGCCTCATTGTAGGCAAGCACACACTTATCAGCCAAACTCTTCATGCGCTCACGAGAGCCTTGAGCTTCTTGGCGCTTCTTCAGAAAAGCTTCTTTAAGCTCATGCAGCATGACCTTGAAGTTTCTGACGTCTTGGACACTGAGCTTCGCCACGTGCTTCTTGAATTGAGCCTTCTCATAATCAATTTTGTTCTTCAGCTCAATGATGCGCTGAGCAAGAGCTAGCTTAGAAGCAATGGCGCCATTGAAGGAGATGCTGAGGCCAATGGGAAGCTGTAAATCTTCAAATCTTGGATTGGGGGTGTCGAACCACTCATCAATGAAGTTATGGATGATGGCCACGTCAAAGAGAGGCAAGTTGTTGAAGATTTCTGCTTCTTCCTTGCTCTTGATCAGTTGTTCAAGGGCATCATCAGCAAGATCTTCATCACTTGACAGATCCATGGGCTCTTCACGCAGAATAGCAGCAGGAGTCAGAGCCAGATCAGTTCGCTTGACGATTTTCTTTTTCTTCTCCGTCTTCTTGGAGATGCGGGACAGATCTTCGGGCTGCACACTGACTTCAGGAGGTGCAGTGGCCAGTGGCTCCACACGAGAAGCTTTTGTAGGTGCAACTGATGATGAAGCCTTAATCTTATTTGGCTTCTGCGGCCTTGGAGTAGGAGCTGGGGCTTCATCAGAATCAGCATCATTGTCAGAATGATCCACTTTGACACCTTGTACCTTGATGTAGGAGATGAGACCATCAAGGTTTGCAAAGGGGCCAATTCTGTTTTCTTTAGCTTCACGTGTGCCATCCTGACGGGGAGAAGAGGGGACGGGATTGAAGTCTAATCCCCATGACTTCTTGTTTTCCTTTGCTGAAGCCTTAGCAAACTGGAGGTTGCGTTTGAAGAGATTGTCGTCACGACACCAGAGCAATGATGATGGGGCGGCTTCTTTAGGCTGTGGTCCACGGACCATGCAAGGATAGAATTCTTGCGCAATGGCTTCAGCTTTGTTCTTGGGGGGAAGGCCTCGATAGAGAATATCACCCCAAGGGCTCCTGATGGCATTTTTCTCTGCGTACTCCTAGGTGACGAACTTGTACTTGTACCACTGTTCAGCCCAATAGCGTCGAATCCATTGGATTCGAGTCTTGCACTGATTGTAATCTTCTTCAGGATCTGTTTTATACATTTCTGCCAGATCATCAGGTAGATCCTTTGAAGTTCCCCCACGACGCTGTCTGCCACCCTTCCTGACAGATTTCTCAATAGCCATGAACTTCAAACTGAACGATTTCAATATGTTCAAAGGCTTTAAAGGCTTTCGCTTGCTGGTCAGACAGGAACTGGCTTCAGGAGAATCAATGTGTTGCTGTAAGAATTCTGCAAACGAATGTAGACTATGAGAACCTAGGGATTCTCCCACGGACATGTACCTGTGACAGCATTAGAGATGCGAGGGAAGGGGAAGAGGTCATATGCATTCTCAGAAGATTTTGAAGATAAATCAGTTTGAAGACATTGACCTCATGATGCGAAGACATTCACTTATATGAGGTGAGTTGGTTCCAGATTTGCACCAATCCGTGAATAAGTACAAGTGAGGAATCAAACTAGATAATAAATCTAAGTGAATAGACTAGGCATAATGAGATGCAGACATAATAAATCTAACATTGAGTAGGTAGAAACCACTTTCGGTAAATAGGATGAATCTATGAAGATCAAAAAGGTGGTAAAAATAGAGTTATAATTACCGCACGAAGAACTGCTAGAAGGGATGAATAGGAGACTAAGCAGTTCATCCCACCGTGCCCTAACTTGGCGACGGAGGACACCTACGGCGACGGCGGAGAGGACGATGTCCGTGGCCGGCGTGAGGACAGCGTCGGAGAAGTCGCGGCAGCTAAGCGCTTCGTCGCCGGCGTCGTCGAGAGCTCGCAGTGGCGCTAGGGTTTTGACGAGGTGGAGAGGTGGAAGAAGGTTTTCTTAACCGCAGGGGACACGTATTTATAAGTAGGTGTGCGGCACAGCGCAATTACGTAGGTTCCCCTGTCTGTTCACATCCGCGGGACACGTGGCAAGCATGCAACATACTTAGAGCTGTCCCACGTTCCCACGCCCGCCAAGTTTGTCGGACGTTCATTCGGGCTTCTCCGGATATCGACAATAAAGATGAATCATTTAAATAGGACTTGATGTTTGTCTCTGTGTCTTCTGCTGACTAGGACGCGGAGAAGACATTTGACAGTTTCAATAGAATGCATATGATTTGGACAGATAGAGTTTGAGATAGAAAGCATAGAGGGGTTAGGGTCTGATCACATTCACTTAGTTCAAAAGATTCAACTTGAAGACATAGCTATAAGTGAATGCTGTAGAGGACAGAACGCTAGTATATATGTATATATTCAATCAAATCATCATAGCAAAGAAAATCATGAAGATAAATTGAAACTGAAGACAAACCAAATGCGAAGTCTTTGCAAAAGTAACGCCATGAGTGAAACACTTCAAACAGAGAAATTTGGTGGTGGCGTTACCCACCGTATAGGAAGTATTAGACCCAGACACGGCGCACAATTATCGTGGCGCTCCGAAGTCAAATTCCATGTTAATGTATTCACACTCAGAGTGTAAGTCTTCATTGATTGAAGATATACCTTACTTCGTGTGTTGCACATCTAAGTCATCAACATGCATAAGTGTTAGGATGTGTGCCTGATCACAGGACATTAGAGGATTCCAAGATATTTAGCTCACACCATAACTTGCAAAACCTTTTCTCATCCAAGGGCTTTGTGAAGATATCTGCCAGTTGTTCTTCTGTGTTGACGTGAATGATGTCAATATCTTTTTTCATGACATGATCTCTGAGAAAATGATGACGAATTTCAATGTGCTTTGTCTTCGAGTGCTGAACTGGATTGTTGGCTATCTTGATGGCACTTTCGTTGTCGCAGAAGAGAGGTACTTGTTTCAGGTTGATGCCATAGTCCTTGAGAGTTTGCTTCATCCATAGAAGCTGAGCACAACAGGATCCAGCAGCAATGTATTCAGATTCAGCAGTTGAGAGTGATACACAATTCTACTTCTTTGAAGACCAACAGACAAGTGATCGTCCCAGAAAGTGACATGTTCCTGATGTTGACTTGCAATCCACCTTGTCACCAGCATAATCAGCATCCGAGAATCCAACTAGATCAAACCTTGAGCCCTTTTGATACCATAATCCGAGTGTTGGGGTGTAAGCCAAATATCGAAGAATTCGCTTCACAGCTAAGTGATGCGATTCCTTTGGTGCCGCTTGGAATCGAGCACACATGCAAACACTAAGCATAATATCTGGCCTAGATGCACATAGGTAAAGTAAAGAACCAATCATGGAGCGGTATACCTTTTGATCGAACTCTTTACCATTGTCGTCGGGACCAAGGTGGTGTTTGGCTGGCATTGGCGTCGTGTAGCCTTGCAATCTTGCATGCCAAACTTCTTCAGGCAGTCTTTGAGATATTTTTCTTGAGATATGAAGACGCCATTTCTTTGCTGACGAATTTGAAGACCAAGGAAGAACTTCAGCTCACCCATCATGGACATCTGATATTGCTCTTGCATCATGTATCCAAACTCATCACTATACTTCTGGTTGGTGCAGCCGAAGATTATGTCATCCACGTATATTTGGCACACAAACAGTTCACCATCATATGTCTTCGTGAAGAGTGTGGGATCTAGAGATCCTGGTTTGAAACCCTTGCTCTTCAGGAAGTCTTTGATTGTATCATACCAAGCGCGAGGAGCTTGTTTGAGACCATACAGTGCTTTGTTGAGTTTGTACACCATATCAGGATGTTTTGGATCTTCAAAGCCAAGTGGTTGAGCAACATACACTTCTTCTTCAATATTGCCATTGAGAAATGCACTCTTCACATCCATTTGATATAGCAAGATGTTGTGGTGATTTGCATAGGCTAGCAGTATGCGAATAGCTTCAAGCCTAGCAACAGGAGCAAATGTTTCATCGAAGTCAATTCCTTCAACCTGAGTATATCCTTGAGCCACAAGACGTGCTTTGTTTCTAACGACTTGACCATGCTCATCTTGCTTGTTTCGATATATCCATTTCGTTCCAATAATGTTATGCTTGCGAGGGTCAGGTCGCTTGACCAGTTCCCAAACATTATTCAGCTTGAACTGTTGAAGTTCTTCTTGCATGGCTTGAATCCATTCAGGTTCCATAAAGGCTTCAGCAACTTTCTTGGGTTCAGATATTGATACAAATGAAAAATGCCCACAGAAATTTGCTAACTGTGTTGCTCTTGATCGAGTAAGAGGACCAGGTGCGTTGATGCTATCAATTATCTTCTCAATTTGTACTTCATTTGCAACATGAGGATGAACTGGACGAAGACCTTGCTCATGCTGATCATTGTCATCATTGGAAGTATTGTCTTCGGTCTGAGCATTGTCTTCAGGTTGGTTTGGTGCAGAAATGATAAGTTCCTCTTCAGGCTGTGCTTCAGAGGGCATGATCTCACCAGTTCCCATCAGCTTCATAGATTCACTGGATGGAGCTTCATCAAGTGTGCTTGGCAGGAGCTCTCGTTGTGAACCATTGGTTTCATCAATCGCACATCCACTATTTCAACGATTTTGTAGTGGAAGAGGTTGAATACTCTATAGGAGTGCGAATCCTTTCCATAGCCAAGCATGAAGCCTTCGTGAGCTTTGGGTTCAAATTTTGACTTGTGATGGGGATCCTTGATCCAGCACCTAGCTCCAAAGACTCTGAAGTAACTGACATTTGGCTTCTTGCCAGTAAGGAGCTCATAGGATGTTTTGCCCAGAAGCTTATGGATGTAGACACGGTTGATGATGTGACAAGCTGTATCAATGGCTTCAGGCCAGAATTTTCTTGGTGTCTTGTACTCGTCGAGCATTGTTCGAGCCATCTCAATGAGGGTTTTGTTCTTGCGCTCAACAATGCCATTTTGCTGAGGTGTGTAAGGAGCAGAAAATTCATGAGTGATTCCCATTGTATCTAGATAAAGATCAAGGCCGGTGTTCTTGAATTCAGTGCCGTTATCACTTCTGATATGCTTGATCTTGACGCCATAGTTGTTCATTTCTCGATTGGCGAATCGTCTGAAGACATCTTGTACTTCAGTCTTGTAGAGAATTATGTGCACCCATGTATATCTTGAGTAGTCATCAACAATGACGAAGCCATAGAGACATGCCGTTGTTGTGAGGGTGGAGTAGTGAGTAGGTCCAAATAAGTCCATGTGTAGCAGCTCGAAGGGTTGAGATGTTGTCATGATTGTCCTCGAGGGGTGCTTGGCCCTTGTCATCTTCCCAGCTTCGCAAGCACCACACAAATGATCTTTCTTGAACTTGACACCTTCGATGCCTATGACATGCTTCTTCTTGACGAGAGTGTGCAAGTTCCTCATGCCAGCGTGCCCCAGCCTTCGATGCCAGAGCCAGCATTCTGAAGCTTTTGCAAGAAGACATACGGCAAGCTGTGGACCTGCTGAGAAATCTACCATGTATAGATCACCTTTCCTATACCCTTCAAAGACTAGAGACTTGTCAGATTCCATTAGTACAAGGCAACGATATTTTCCAAATATCTCAATCATGTTTAAGTCACAAAGCATTGAGACAGACATTAAGTTGAATCCAAGGGATTCAACAAGCATCACTTTATCCATGTGTTGATCCTTTGAGATTGCAACTCTACCTAGACCCAATACCTTGCCTTTACCAGTGTCAGCAAATGTGATTTGACTCTTGTCGGATGGACGTAAGGTTGAGTCCATGAGAAGACTTCGATCACTAGTCATATGATTAGTGCATCCGCTGTCAATAATCCATTCTGAAGCTTTTGGTGACATGCCCTACAGTGCAGTTAGGAGGATAGGCTTCACAATGTATGTTGTGAAGCATAAGTAGTTGATACACACTTGTATTATCATAGCATAGATGAAAGTTAGCACACAGTATGATAGGTAAGTGATTCATATGTGGAATGCATAGTAAGTCATTTTATCATGCGTCCCTTTGTGTTTTAGGTCCCCAGCAATAATATCGGACGCCTTTGATTGCTGGCTGGAGACCATGTTCTGCAAAAGAGAGTTAGTTCTTCTTCACCACCCACATCTTTAGGGGTGGCTTCGAAGCAATGAGTCTAAGTACAGCATCTGAGAATTTCGGCTTTGGAGCCCTAGCAAATAGCCTTGCAGGAGATGGATGATACTCATATGAATAAGCAGAAAAGTTCTTAGTATTGTGAACATAGCGGTTTGAAGACACACGCTCATATTCATAAGTTTGAGTGTGATTTCCCTGCAAAACATTGGCGTTAGGGTGACTCGGGTGAGTCCTGTTTCCGTATGAAGTCATTGGACCATGTGACGCCTTTGATCTGGGGTTTATCTTCTTCCCTGGTGGTGTCATGACAACATTCACAGGAAGATTCTCAAGACAGCTTTTGGGAACCCAGATCTTCTTCATTGGCGGTCCATTCCTGTAGTTAGTACCAATATACCTGGCAAACACTTCACCATTCTGATTTTTTAACAGTTTATAGTTTGCCTCAAAGGATTCATCAATGATAATAGGATTAGAACAGGTAAATCCAGATAGTGCGGATGGATCCACTGAAGGTTCCTTTGCAGCAACCCATGTGGTTTTGGGATACTGCTCAGGCTTCCAGTACGAACCATCAGCATTCATTTTCCCCTCGAACCCAACACCCTCTTTCCTAGGGTTTCAGTTCAGAATCTGCTTTTTGAGGACATCACAAAGTGTCTGATGCCCTTTCAGACTCTTATACATCCCTGTTTCAAGTAATGTCTTCAACCTAGCATTTTCATCAGCAATAGTAGTGGTATCCTCAGATGAGGGGTTAGTTACCACATCAGTAGTTGAAGACAGAGCAACAGTAGCAGCAGTGGAACATTCAGAAACAAAAGTAGCGTTATCACGCTCAATGCATTTTAGACATGGTGGTTCAAATTCATCCTGGGCGGAACTGATTTGTTGAGCAAGAAATGAATCGTGCTTCCTCAGAAGATCTTCATAATCTACCCTTATCTTTTCAAGATCTTGCTCTCTTTGAAGACATTCAGAAGAAATTTTCTCATGATCAGACAAGAGAGCATTATGTTGATCTTAAAGGGCGTCAAACTTAGAATGAAGTCTCTGAAGACTCTCAGCCAAAGCTTTTGACTGATCCATTTCTTCGCCCAACATATCATCGCTCTTACTAAGCATGTTTTGAATTCTTTCCAAAGCTCTTTGTTGTTCAGTGGCAAGGGAAGCAAGTTTGACATAGCTGGGGCCAAATTCATCACCTGATTCATCATCACTAGTTTCAGAAAGATAGCATTCAGTTACCTTATCACCCCCTGCCATGAGGCATGGTGAAGATGAAGACGGTTCAGGTGGAAAGGTCATCTCTTTAAGAGACTCCTTGTAGTCATCAAGCCAAGGATCATGACGATTAAGATGACTATCATAGACCTCAGAAAGCCGGTCCCAGATTAGCTTCGCGTGATTGAGGTGCATGACGTTCCTGAACTGATTTCGGGACAGGCAGGAGCAGATGACATCCTTTGCTGTGAGGTTCAGTAGAGTGTACTTGCGAATGTCATCAGCCTCCGCCATCCTGCATAGATCGGAAAGACCAATCTCGGTGATGGTCCACAGTTCGCTGTCCATAGCCATGAGTCGCTTCTTCATCATGGCTTTTCACCGAGGATACTCATGACCGTCAAAGGTGGGGCAAGATACATTCCTCAATCCTGTAGTCGACATAGCTAAACTCCAGGTGGTTAAACCGAATCACATAGAACAAGGGAGTACCTTGCTCTGATACCAATTGAAAGTGCTAGTTATCGACTAGAGGGGGGGTGAATAGGCGATTTTTATCAAAGTCTTCAAAATGTGAAAGTTTCGAAGACAAACAATAGAAATAACCTAATTGATATGCAGCGGAAGATAAACTACAACAAGCAAGCCATAGTCAAGTATGCAATAGCGTTAACGTACGAAGACTAACAGCAGCTAGGTAGTAGGATCAGGATGGAAGATAGTATGAAGCCAATCAACAATAGTAGTCAAGCAATGAAGTGAATCAGATAAGACAGATAAGCAATGACTTCATGAAGACAAACTCAAAGTAAAGGAGGGAAGAGATAGAACTAGTCACTTGTTGAAGACACAGGATTTGTTGGACTAATTCCAGTTGCTGTGACAACTGTACGTCTAGTTAGGGAGGCTGAGATTCAACTCAGAAGACCGTGTCTTCACCTTATTCCCCTTGAGCTAAGGACACTTAGTCCTCTCCCAATCACTCTGGTAAGTCTTCAAGGTAGACTTCCGAACCTTCACAGACTTCGTTCACCCGGCAATCCACAGTGACTCTTGGATGCTCAGAACGCGACGCCTAACTGGCTGGAGGATGCACAGTCCTCAAGTGTAATAAGTCTTCAGGTCACACAGACAGAAAGACTTCAGTGATGCCTAACACTCTTTGGCTCTGGGTGTTTGGGCTTTGTCCTTGCAAGGATTTCTCTCTCTCAAAGGCTTCGAGGTGGGTTGCTCTCAAAACGACAAAAGCCGTATACTAACTCTGAGCAGCCACCAATTTATGGTGTAGGGGGTGGGCTATTTATAGCCACAAGGCAACCCGACCTGATTTGTCCGAAATGACCCTGGGTCACTAAGGAACTGGCACGTGTTCCAACGGTCAGATTTCAAACACACACGGCAACTTTACTTGGGCTACAAGCAAAGCTGACTCATCCAACTCTGGATAAGATTTGCTCTCATTGTCTACGCTCGAAGACATAGGATTTGGGTTGAGCATCACTTCAGTCACTCTGACTTAGTTCACTTGGACCCCACTTAACAGTACGGTGGTTCCTATGACTCAACAAAGAAGAAAAGGAAACAACGAAACCACACAGTCTTCGCGCTCCATAGTCTTCACGTAATGTCTTCTCATGTCATAGTCTTCAATA
Source organism: Triticum dicoccoides (assembly GCF_002162155.2). Taxonomy (NCBI): domain Eukaryota; kingdom Viridiplantae; phylum Streptophyta; class Magnoliopsida; order Poales; family Poaceae; genus Triticum; species Triticum dicoccoides. The sequence continues at coordinate 676,891,619 of NC_041385.1, read as the reverse complement.
TGAATATCTTCTCATACCACCATTGTCTTCAATGTCTTCATACATTTTTAGGGGTCATCTCCGGTAGGTAAACCGAATCAATGAGGGACACTACCTGCGTTATCCTGCAATTCTCACAAACGCATTAGTCACTCAACCAACTTTGTCGTCAATACTCCAAAACCAACTAGGGGTGGCACTAGATGCACTTACAGTAAGTTTTTATCCCGTTTAGACTCCATTTGATATGGGTTTTCTGCGAAACAAAAAACATGCAACAAACAGGAACAGGCACTGGGCACTGGGTCAATATGTTAGTCCCAAAAAATGGTATAAAAAGTTGCCAGAAGTATATGAAAGTTGTAGAATATTGGCATGGAACAATCAAAAATTATAGATACGACGGAGACGTATCAGTGATAAAGTCGATTGCTCACGGGTCGATGAGGTCGCTGCTCGGCGGAGTAGTACGACCGGACGGCAACTGGCATGATGCGATGCATGCATGGACAAGGGGGGAAGCCCCACACATGGGACACATGATGCATTGGTGTGGATGGATGTAGCCCTATGGTCAGGCGCATGCAGATCACCACACCGTGCAGCAGTCCCATGTCAGCACCTAGGGGCGTGTTTGGTTGCCCGCATCGAGCCCAACCAGGCTCACGCGGGAAGGAAGAGGCCTGTTTGGTTACCTGGTTTCACTGTTAGGCCTACATCGCATGCTTCTCAAAGCAGCCCTGAGCCTAGCTTGCTGGAAACGCTCAGATCGGTAGTTTCTCACGAGCCAGGCTGAGTGCGGTGCGAGGTCGCACAGGCGCATGCAAGGCGAGGGCGAGGGGGATGTCGGGAGATGGGAAATCTGGCGCGCCGTCCCGGTGCCAAATCTAAAGGAAATATGCCCTAGTGCTAATAATAAAGTTATTATTTATTTCCTTAATTCATGACAAATTTTAATTATTCATGCTAGAATTATATTAACCGGAAACTTAGTACATGTGTGAATACATCGACAAAACCTATAGTCCCTAGTATGCCTCTACTTGACTAGCTCGTTCATCAAAGATGGTTATGTTTCCTAACCATAGACATGTGTTGTCATTTGATGAACGTGATCACATCATTAGGAGAATGATATGATGGACATGACACATCCGTTAGCTTAGCATTATGATCGTGTTAGTTTCATTGCTAGTGCTTTCTTCATGACTTATACAAGTTTCTCGGACTATGAGATTATGCAACTCCCGAATACCGGAGGAACAGTTTGTGTGCTACCAAACGTCACAACGTAAAAGGGTGATTATAAAGGTGCTCTACAGGTGTCTCCGAAGGTATTTGTTGGGTTGGCATAGATCGAGATTAGGATTTGTCACTCCGTACTTCGGAGAGGTACCTCTGGACCCTCTTGGTAATACTCATCACTATAAGCCTTGCAAGCATTGTGACTAATGAGTTAGTTGCGGGATGAAGTATTATGGAATGATTAAAGAGACTTGCCGGTATCGAGATTGAACTAGGTATTGAGATACCGACGATCGAATCTCGGGCAAGTAACATACTGATGACAAAGGGAACAACGTATGTTGTTATGCGGTTTGACCGATAAAGATCTTTGTAGAATATGTAGAAACCAATATGAGCATCCAGGTTCCGCTATTGGTTATTGACTGGAGACGTGTCTCGGTCATGTCTACATAGTTCTCGAACCCGTAGGGTCCGCACGCTTAACGTTCGATGACGATTGGTATTATGAATTTATGTGTTTTGATGTACTGAAGATAGTTAGGAGTCCCGGATGTGATCACAAACATGACGAGGAGTCTCAAAATGGTTGAGACATAAAGATCGACATATTGGAAGCCTATGTTTGGACATCGGAATGGTTCCGGGTGAGTTCAGGCATATACTGGAGTACCGGGAGGTTACCGGAACCCCCCGGGGAGTATATGGGCCTTATTGGGCCATAGTGGGAGAGAGGAGGCGGCCAGGTGGAGGTCTCCCCCCCCCAAGCCCAATCCTTATTGGGTGGGGTGTCGGGCCCCCTTTTCCTTCCTCCCTCTCTGCCCCTTCCTTCTCTCCTAGTCCAACTAGGGAAGGGGCGGAATCCTACTCCCGGTGGGAGTAGGACTCCTCTAGGGCAGGCCATAGAGGGTTGACCCTCCCCCTCCTCCACTCCTTTATATACGGGGGAGGGGAACCCCATAGACATACAAGTTGACATTGTTTAGCCGTGTGCGGTGCCCCCCTCCACAGTTACACACCTCGGTCATATCATCGTAGTGCTTAGGCGAAGCCCTACGCCAGTAACTTCATCATCACCATCATCACGCCATTGTGCTGACGAAACTCTCCCTCGTCCTCAACTGGATCAAGAGTACGAGGGACGTCCCCGAGCTGAACGTGTGCTGAACACGGAGGTGCCGTACGTTCGGTGCTTGGATCGGTTGGATCGCGGAGACGTTCGACTACATCAACTGTGTTAACTAAACGCTTCCACTTTCGGTCTACGAGGGTACGTGGACACACTCTCCCCTCTCGTTGCTATGCATCACATAGATAGATCTTGTGTGATCGTAGGAAATTTTTTAAATTACCGCATTCCCCAACAGTGGTATCAGAGCCAGGTCTATGCGTAGATGTTATATGCACGAGTAGAACACAAAGAGTTGTGGGCGATAATAGTCATACTGCTTACCAGCATGTCATACTTTGATTCGGCGATATTGTTGGATGAAGCGGCTCAGACCGACATTATGCGTACGCTTACGCGAGACTGGTTCTACCGATGTGCTTTGCACATAGGTGGTTGGTGAGTGTCTGTTTCTCCAACTTTAGTTGAATCGAGTGTGGCTATGCCCGATCCTTGTTGAAGGTTAAAATAGTACACTTGACAAAAAATCGTTATGGTTTTGATGTGTAGGTAAGAACGGTTCTTGCTAGAAGCCCGTAGTAGCCACGTAAAACTTGCATCAACAAAGTAGAGGATGTCTAACTTGTTTTTGCAGGGCTTGTTGTGATGTGATATGGTCAAGCATGATGTGATATAAATTGTTGTATGAGTTGATCATGTTTTGTAACAAAGTTATCGGCAACTGGCAAGAGCCATATTGTTGTCGCTTTATTGTATGCAATACAATCGTCGTGTAATTGTTTTACTTTATCACTAAGAGGTAGCGATAGTCATAGTAACAATAGTTGGCGAGATGACAACGATGCTACGATGGAGATCAAGGTGTCGCGCCGGTGGCGTTGGAGATCATGATGATGCTTCGGTGATGGAGATCATGAGCACAAGATGATGATGGCCATATCATGTCACATATTTTGATTGCATGTGATGTTTATCCTTTATGCATCTTATTTTGGTTAGAACGTTGGTAGCATTATAAAATGATCCCTTACTAAATTTCAAGGTATAAGTGTTCTCCCTGAGTATGCACTGTTGCTACAGTTCTTCGTGCTGAGACACCATGTGATGATCGGGTGTGATAGTCTCTATGTTCACATACAACGGGTGCAAGCCAGTTTTTGCACACGCAGAATACTCGGGTTAAAATTGATGAGCCTAGCATATGCAGATATGGCCTCAGAACACTGAGACCGAAAGGTCGAGCGTGAACCATATAGTAGATATGATCAACATAGTGATGTTCACCATTGAAAACTACTCCATCTCACGTGGTGATCGGACATGGTTTAGTTGATTTGGATCACGTGATCACTTAGATGATTAGAGGGATGTCTATCTAAGTGGGAGTTCTTAAGTAATATGATTAATTGAACTTTAACTTATCATGAACTTAGTCCTGATAGTATTTTGCAAATTATGTCGTAGATCAATAGCTCGCGTTATAGCTTCCCTATGTTTTTTATATGTTCCTAGAGAAAACTAAGTTGAAAAATGATAGTAGCAATGATGCGGACTCAGTCCATGATCTAAGGTTTATCCTCATTGCTGCACAGAAGAATTATGTGCTTGATGCACCACTAGGTGACAGACCTATTGCAGGAGCAAACGCAGACGTTATGAATGTTTGGCTAGCTCAATATGATGACTACTTGATAATTTAGTGCACCATGCTTTACGGCATAGAATCGGGACTTCAAGGACGTTTTGAACGTCATGGACCATATGAGATGTTCCAAGAGTTGAAGTTAATATTTCAAGCAAATACCCAAGTTGAGAGATATGAAGTCTCTAACAAGTTCTATAACTAAAAGATGGAGGAGAATAGCTGAAGCAGTGAGCATGTGCTCAGATTGTCTGGGTACTACAATCGCTTGAATCAAGTGGGAGTTAATCTTCCAGATAAGATAGTGATTGACAGAGTTCTCTAGTCACCATCACCAAGTTACTGGAACTTCGTGATGAACTATAGTATGCAAGGGATGATGAAAACAATTCCCGATCTCTTCGTGATGCTGAAGTCAACGAAGGTAGAAATCAAGATAGAGCATCAAGTGTTGATGATTGACAAGACCGCTAGTTTCAAGAAAAGGGCAAAGGGAAAGATAGTGAACTTCAAGCAGAATGGAAAGCAAGTTTTCACTCCCGTGAAGAAGCCCAAGGCTAGACCAAAGCCTGAAACTGAGTGCTTCTACTGGAAAGGAAATGGTCACTGGAAGCGGAAATGCCCTGAATATTTTGTGGATAAGAAGGATGGCAAGGTGAACAAGGGTATATTTGATATACAGGTTATTGATGTGTACCTTACTAGTGTTTATAGTAGCCCCTGGGTATTTTATACTTGTTAGGTTGCTAAGATTAGTAACTCGAAACCGGAGTTACAGAATAAACAGAAACTAGTTGAGGGTGAAGTGACGGTGTATGTTGGAAGTGGTTCCAAGATTGATATGATCATCATAGCACACACCCTATACTTTTGAGATTAGTGTTGACCCTAAATAAATGTTATTTGGTGTTTGCGTTGAGCATAAATATGATTAGATCATGTTTATTGCGATACGATTATTCATCTAAGACAGAGAATAAATTGTTATTCTGTTTACATGAATAAAACCTTCTATGGTCATACACCCAATGTTGATGGTTTATTGAATCTTGATTGTAGTGATACACATATTCATAATATTGATGAGCACAGATTCCGCAAAATGGCTTAAGGCCGTGAAATCTGAGATGGGATTCATGTATGAGAACAAAGTGTGGACTTTGGTGGACTTGCCCGATGATCGGCAAGCCATATTAAATAAATGGATCTTCAAGAGGAAGACAGAAACTGATAGTAGTGTTACTATCTACAAAGCTCAACTTGTCGCAAAAAGGTTTTTGACAAGTTCAAGGTGTTGACTAAAATGAGATTTTCTCAACTGTAGCGATGCTTAAAACCGTCCGAATCATGTTAGCAGTTGCCATATTTTATGAAATTTGGCAAATGGATGTCAAAACTACATTCCTTAAATGGATATTTCTTAAAGAAGAGTTGTATATGATGCAACCAGAAGGTTTTGTCAATCCAAAGGGAACTAACAAAGTGTGCAAGCTCCAGCGATCCATTTATGGACTGGTGCAAGCCTCTCGGAGTTGGAATGGACGCTTTGATAGTGTGATCAAAGCATATGGTTTTATACAGACTTTTGGAGAAGCATGTATTTACAAGAAAGTGAGTGGGAGCTCTGTAGCATTTCTAATCTTATATGTAGATGGCATATTGTTGATTAGAAATGATATAGAATTTCTGGATAGCATAAAGGGATACTTGAATAAGAGTTTTTCAACGAAAGACCTTAGTAAAGCTGCTTACATATTGGGCATCAAGATCTATAGAGATAGATCAAGACGCTTGATAAGATTTTTCAATGAGTAAATACCTTGACAAGTTTTTGAAAGAGTTCAAAATGGATCAGTCAAAGAAGGAATTCTTGTCTGTATTACAAGGTGTAAATATGAGTAAGACTCAAAGCCCGACCATGGTAGAAGATAGAAAGAGAATGAAAGTCATTCCCTATGCCACAGTCATACGATCTATAAAGTATGTTGTGCTGTGTACCAGTCCTATTATGTACCTTGTCATGAGTATGGCAAGGGGGTACAATAGTGATCTAAAAGTAGATCACTGGACAGCAGTTAAAATTATCCTTAGTGAGGACTAAGGAAATGTTTCTCGGTGATGGGGGTGATAAAGAGTTCGTCGTGAAGAGTTACGTCGATGCAAGCTTTTACACCGATCCAGATGACTCTAAGTCTCAATCTGGATACATATTAAAAGTGGGAGCAATTATTTAGAGTAGCTTTGTGTAGAGCATTGTAGACATAGAATATTTGCAAAATACATACGGCTCTAAATGTGACAGACCCGTTGACTAAACTTCTCTCACAAGCAAAACATGATCACACCTTAGTACTCTTTGGGTGTTAATCACATAGCAATGTGAACTAGATTATTGACTCTAGTAAAGCATTTTTGGTGTTTGTCACATGACGATGTGAACTATGGGTGTTAATCACATACAGATGTGAATATTGGTGTTAAATCACATGGTGATATGAACTAGATTATTGACTCTAGTGCAAGTGGGAGACTGAAGGAAATATGCCCTAGAGGCAATAATAAAGTTATTTATTTCCTTGATTCATGATAAATGTTTATTATTCATGCTAGAATTTTATTAACCGGAAACTTAGTTCATGTGTGAATACATAGACAAAACCTATAGTCCCTAGTATGCCTCTACTTGACTAGCTCGTTAATCAAAGATGGTTATGTTTCCTAACCATAGACATGTGTTGTCATTTGATGAACGGGATCACATCATTAGGAGAATGATGTGATGGACATGACCCATCCGTTAGCTTAGCATTATGATCGTGTTAGTTTCATTGCTACTGCTTTCTTCATGACTTATACAAGTTCCTTAGACTATGAGATTATGCAACTCCCGAGTACCGGAGGAACACTTTGTGTGGTACCAAACGTCACAACGTAAAAGGGTGATTATAAAGGTGCTCTACAGGTGTCTCGGAAGGTGTTTGTTGGGTTGGCATAGATCCAGATTAGGATTTGTCACTTCGTATTTCGGAGAGGTATCTCTGGGCACTCTCGGTAATACTAATCACTTTAAGCCTTGCAAGCATTGTGTCTAATGAGTTAGTTGCGGGATGAAGTATTACAGAACGAGTAAAGAGACTTGTTGGTAACGAGATTGAACTAGGTATTGAGATACCGACGATCGAATCTCGGGCAAGTAACATACCAATGACAAAGGGAACAACATATGTTGTTATGCGGTTTGACCGATAAAGATCTTCGTAGAATATGTAGTGTTGGAGATATGCCCTAGAGGCAATCATGTATGATGATATTTCCTATGTGTTTATGAATAAATATAGTCCTTGGACATTATCAATGATGTGTATCAGCAAGTACGTGACTTCTTTGTGGGACTATGCATTGTATGATGACTGTCCTAAAAGGTCCCTAGTCGAAAGGGCTGTTTGGACGCGCAGCCGACTAGACTAGCATATGACACGGTCGATGGCTTGGTCTCACTAGCCATGGAGCATTGGATGCTAACCGGATAATATGGACTTGGAAAGGTCTGGTCGGATTCGATGTAGTCGGATCCGAGTCGAGATAAGGTCCGAGTCGGACAGACCCAACTATGAGACGCAACGATATGTCATTTGTGAGTCTCTAGTACAACATACATTCTATGTCCTAAGACCTGAGCTAACGCATGTACTCGAGATGGTGACATACTTTCTTTGGGCCGACCAAACGCTACTCCGTGACTGGGTAGTTACAAAGGTAGGGTTCAGGTATGTCCAGTCCCATGCTGCGAGACATGGTCGAGCAAGATGGGATTTGCCCCTCCGAACAGGAGAGGTATACTCTGGGCCCCTCATGTGATCCGACCTGGATAAGCATGGCCATGCGACAAGGATTATGAGATAATCCGGATTGAGGTCGGCATCACTGGAACGAGAAAGAGGTCGGGCTAGCACAAGGATGATAGTCTCGCCTTGAGCCCGAGAACATATATCATGAGTCAAAGGGAATAGAAGTGTGACACGTTGTACAGGTTCTCCTAACCAGCTTCATAGTCTGCTTGGTGGTTGGCATGCCTTGCTAGAGGCCGCTACCAACCGTGCAGGTCGGAGGTGATCCGAACTGTGACCAAGCCGACTTGAACCTAAGGGGTCGCGCGCTTAAGGGAAGGAACCTACGAGGTCGGTTCGTAGGACACTGGTCGGATGTGATCCAAACTGGACTAGGAACGTGACTGAGTAGACTTTGGGCTTTAGGGTCCGTGCAAGGCCCAAGTGTTGAGCCTGCGACGGACGCCTATATAAAGTGGGGGTGCGGCACACTCATGCGGTTGATCGCTTTGGCGCTGCGACTAGGGTTTGTATGTGTTGCAAATAGCCACCTCCACTCGCTGCCGCCTGTGTGATCGGACCTAGCAGTCCGCCGCACGGTGTTCCTCCTGCACGCACGAATACCGTTAGAGGCGGTGCACTTGCGCTGCTCCGGCGAACTTATATGTGGGATCGGACGACCGGCTGTTCGAGAGAAATCGGACGAGGAGGAGACGATCCATGCGGGCGCGCTGCCCCAACTCTTCTTCTGCTGCACGGCACTTCGCGTCTAGTGGTAACGAACTATGATCCATCTCCCGTAGCATGTTCCTGGTTGTTCTGCGTGTAGGAAATTTTAATTTGCAGTCGACGCACCCTACCGTAGAACCCAATAGTGGTATCAGAGCCTCTGCTATAGGATTTGGATTCAGATCGTATGCATATTAGATATCTGAAGGCGGCAGATGAGATGTGTTGTCATTGATAAAACCGGCTATGTGCACGGGTTATGTGATCAACTGCACATGGGATCGTTGAGGCTATGTTTTCTATCAATCGGGATCGATGAGGTCATGACACGATCTACCCCTACCGGTCGGTCATCCGCCATCGGGGTTAACAGTGAAACGTAAATCCGAATCGGGACCGCCGTGTGCATAGTGACGTGTATTTCATACCCGACACACAAACTGGTAGAATGCGATTCTATGCATAGCTTTGTTTTGCAGGTTTGATGTGAATAGTATGGCTCATGTGTATGTGATGCATGTGTGTATTTATACGTGGCCTGCGTGTCATGTTTGTCAGCCGGCAGGAGCTAAAGTGCTATCATTATATTGTATAACGACCTGAGTGTCGACTTGTGACTCTATGTAAAAAAATTCATTACTAGTTGTAGTAGTTGGATAATAGAGATCAGGTTGGTGGCTTGGTGTCCCGGTGTGACAAACAAGATGGAGTTTGTAGATGGTCATCGGAGTCGGAGCCGACCTGGAAGAACGTCCATGAAGGAGCCATACTATTTCACAATATATGTATATATGTGATTGTTATGCTTCTTTGTTTCTATGCATGCTAGAATGGTAGAATGATCCCTCATGAATATCAAGCGAATTGCCATCCCCGATGTTGCACCTTCGCATGTCAAGTACGTCTAGTAGTGGGCTCATAAAATTGAGGTGCTGCTGGGTGTCCTTGAACTGAAGGGTTCGTGTCGGACACGGACATGCACTGCGTCAGGTTAACTTGACAAGGCTATCAAAATGGTTTTGGGCCTTGTGGCAAAGAAGGTTGGGAGCCGGGGTATGAGATACCTTCACGACCGACAGGAGTCGTATAGAGATGCGATTAGCAAGGAGTTGCTTACTGGATAGGTATGTTGGCTAGTAGTGATGCTAAAGCTCACTAGTCGCATGCGCTATTCGGATCCTGAATCACTGAGAGTTTGCGGAGGGGTGCTGACTTCAGTGGGAGTATTTCTGTTTAGGCGAATTACTCTACATAAACACATTGCTTAGTGATTGCATATTTTATGTTGTAGATCAATAGCACCACCTGCTCAACCCAACTTTGTATTCAAATCAATTCTGGAAAAGGATAAACTGAATGGAACAAACTTTACCACCTGGTATAGAAATCTGAGAATTGTTCTCAAGCATGATAAAAAGGAACATGTTCTAGAGGATCCACTTCCAGAGGAACCTGCCGATAATGCTAATGCCACAACTAAGAATGCCTAACAGAAACTCGTTGATGAATCAACGGAGATCAGCTGTCTGATGCTGGCTTGTATGGATCCCGATTTGCAACAGCATTTCAAAAATGTTGAGGCTTACGATATGATCGAGAGTCTCAAGAGCATGTTTCAGACACAGGCTAGGACCAAAAGGTTCAACGTCTGGCGATCCTTGATGGATTGCAAGCTGAAGGAAGGTGATCCACTGAGCCCACATGTGATCAAGATGATCGGATATGTGCAAGCTTTGGATTGTTTGGGCTTCCCGCTCTTGGATGAGCTGTCTACTGATGTTGTTCTGGGTTCTCTTCCGCCCAGCTATGGGACGTTCATCTCGAACTATCATATGCATGGCATGGATAAGAAGCTCACTGAATTGCATGGGATGCTCAAAGTGGCAGAGCAGGATATTAAGAAAGGCACGCAACAAGTGTTGATGGTGCAAAAATCGGCTAAGTTCAAGAAGAGTTGGTCCAAGAAAAAGGCTAAGGCAAAGGGCAAGGAGACGGTAACATCCGCCACTGCGTTGAAGTCTGGACCAGACTCAAAGACCGTTTGCTTTCACTGTAAGGAGACCGGTCACTGGAAGAGGAACTGTAGCAAGTGGCTTGCAGAGCATGGCCAGAAGGTCGGGAATGCTGCTTCAGGCAAAGGTACACTTGTTGTGTATCTTATAGACATTTACCTTGCTGACATACCTAGTAGCTCTTGGGTATTTGATACCGGATCAGTTGTTCATATTTGCAACTCGATGTAGGGGCTGGTAAGAACTAGGCATGTGGCACAAGGGGAGATTGACATCAGGATCGGCAACAAAGCAAGAGTTGATGCGTTTGAGGTCGGCACGATGCAGCTTCAGCTTCCTTCCGGATTCATTATGGAATTGAATAATTGTTATTACATTCCTGCACTTAGTCGGAACATTATTTCTGCCTCATGTTTGATGAGTCAAGGTTATGAATTCAATTTAAAGGACAATGGTTGTTCGATATTTTTGAATGGTATGTTCCACGGCTAGGCACACATTATTGATGGGCTATTTATATTGAATCTAGAACAGGAACCGGTCTATAACGTGAATGTCAAGAGGCATAAGCCTAATGAGATATATCCTACATACTTCTGGCATTGCCGGCTTGGACACATTAGTCTGAAACGCATGAAGAAGCTCCATGATGATGGGCTCCTAACTTCGTCCGACTTCGGGTCGTTTGAGACATGTGAATCATGCTTGCTTGGCAAGATGACTAAGTCTCCTTGAGGGAATCCTGGATAAGGGGGTATCCGGACAGCCGGACCATATACTTTGGCCGGACTGTTGGACTATGAAGATACAAGACAGAAGACTTTGTCCTGTGTCCGGATGGGACTCTCCTTGGCATGGAAGGCAAGCTTGGCGATTCGGATGTAGATCTCCTTCTCTGTAAACCGACTCTGTGTAACCCTAGCCCCCTCCGGTGTCTATATAAACCGGAGGGTTTTAGTCCGTAGGACTCACAACCATCATCAACAACAATCATACCATAGGCTAGCTTCTAGGGTTTTAGCCTCTCTGATCTCGTGGTAGATCAACTCTTGTAATACTCATATCATCAAGATCAATCAAGCAGGAAGTAGGGCATTACCTCCATCGAGAGAGCCCGAACCTTGGTAAAACATCGTGTCCCCAGTCTCCTATTACCATTAGCCTTAGACGCACAGTTCGGGACCCCCTACCCAAGATCCGCCGGTTTTGACACCGACATTGGTGCTTTCATTGAGAGTTCCTCTGTGTCGTTGCTACAAGGTTAGATGGCTTCTCCAACGTTCAACCACGCTATCCTGGGCAAGACTTTTCTCCCCGGACAGATCTTCATGTTCGGCGGCTTCGCACTGCAGGCCAATTCGCTTGGCCATCTGGAGTAGATCGATAGCTACGCCCCCGGCCATCAGGTCAGGTTTGGAAACCTAAACTACACCGCCGACGTCCGCGGGGACTTGATCTTTGACGGATTCGGACCTATGTCAGGAGCGCCAAAAAATCATGACGTGCACGACCTAGATCGGCAGTCGGACAGTATTCGGAACATCGCACCTGCTACCGCTCCGGACTTCGCTCCAGAGTGGGTCGTGCCTTCCAAGGACGGGTGGACGGACCCCGCCCCGGAGGCCGCACATTCCTCGGCATTGGAGCCGAACACAGACTCCTATCCTAAAGGGATCTGTGTCTCCGGACCCCCGGCCTCATCTCCGGCAGTGTGTTCCAGACCGCGCGCACTCGTACCCATTGAATCTAACCGGGCTCCAGTCATGGAGTTCACCACCACGGACATCTTTCAGCACTCACCCTTCGGAGACGTGTTGGATTCTTTAAGGTCTCTCTCTCTGTCAGGAGACTCCTGGCCAAACTATGTCCGGCTCGAGTGGGAAGCTGGTGACGAAGAAATTCGTTTCCCACCCACCACCCACTTAATAGCCACGGTCGATGACTTGACCGACGTGCTCAACTTCGACTCCGAAGACATCGACGGTATAGACGACGATGCAGGAGAAGAACATGAACCACCGCCCACAGGGCGCTGGACGGCCACCTCTTCATATGACATATACATGCTGGATACTCCCAAAGAAACCAATGGCGATGAGGCAACGGAAGATAACCCCTCGGGGAAGAAAGCAAAACACGGGCGTCATCGGCGCCGCTCCAAGCCTCGCCACAGCAATACCGCCACTGGAGAAGAAAATCCAGATGGTGCCGAAGAGGAATACAATCCTGGTCAACCCACCTTCGAGAAAGCTGAACAGGAACACGGGCTGGCTAGCCCAGATGAACAGGCGACGGACGGATACTTGGAGGACAATAACTATATGCCTCCCTTCGAAGATGAGGTGAGCCTCGGTGACGACGAATTCGGCGTACCAGAGGATCCCATACAGCAAGAGCGCTTCAAGCGCAGCGCAGGCTTATAGCCACTGCAAGAAGCCTGAAGAAGAAGCAGCAGCAGCTCCAAGCCGACCAAGACCTGCTCGCAGACAGATGGACCAAAGTCCTGGCGGCCGAGGAATATGGACTCGAGCCCCCGAGCAGGGAATACCCAAAGCATAAACCGCTAGAAGAAGAGGCCGAAGATCCTGAACTTCCAGCACAAGATGAGGCTGACTGGCCACCTCATGGCCGGGATAAAACAGGCTATCAGGCCGGACACTAGCCCGCACCCCCACGTCGGTTCACCATGGCCCGGGGGAATACGCAGGACCTGCGAGACATATTGGAAAACAACGCATGACAACCAAGATCGATCTACGGATCACGGGGGTGCACCACAGCTCATGACACCGATCGTCATGCCGGATACAATGCTGATAAATCCGGCCAGGATGGACATTACCGACCAGACCCAATCGGAATACACCGTGACATAGCCCAGCACAGAGGCACCACACCCCCCCTCCGCTTCACTAATGAAGTAATGGAACATGAATTCCCAGAAGGGTTTAAACCCGTCAACATCAAGTCATACGATGGCACAACAGACCCCGTGGTGTGGATCAAGGATTTTCTTCTCCACATTCACATGGCCCGTGGTGATGACCTACATGCCATCAAGTATCTCCCACTAAAGCTTAAAGGGCCAACTAGACACTGGCTGAATAGCCTGCCAGCAAACTCCATTGGCAGTTGGGAAAATCTTGAGGACGCATTCCTTGATAACTTCCAGGGCACCTATGTACGTCCACCGGATGATGATGACTTAAGTCACATTACCCAACAGCCCGGAGAGTCAGTCAGGAAATTCTGGACTCAGTTTCTCACTAAAAAGAACCAAATTGTTGACTGTCCGGACGCTGAGGCCCTGGCGGCCTTTAAGCATAATATCCGCGATGAGTGGCTTGCCCGACACCTCGGCCAAAAAACCGAAGACCATGGCGGCCCTCACGGCACTAATGACCCGCTTTTGCGCGGGTGAGGACAGCTGGCTGGCTCGCAGCAACACAGCGCCTAGAAACCCTGGTACTTCGGACACCCGTGACAGTCACGGAAAGCCACGACGCAATAGACACAAGCGTCGAAATAATGGCGACAATGCGGAGGATACGACAATCAATGCCGGATTTAGCAGCTCCAAATCCGGTCAGTGGAAGAAGCCGTTCAAAAGAAACAATCTGGGATCGTCCAGTCTGGACCGCATACTTGACCGCTCGTGCCAGATCCATGGCACCCCCGATAAACCAGCCAATCACACTAACAGAGATTGTTGGGTGTTCAAACAGGCCGGCAAGATAAATGCCGAGAACAAGGACAAGAGGCTGCACTGTGATGATGACAAGGAGCCTTGGCGTCCGAACACTGGAGGACAGAAGAAAATTTCCCCCCCAGGTCAAAACGGTGAACATGATTTATGACACTCACATCCCCAAGCGGGAGCGAAAGCGTGCACTTTGGGACGTCTATGCGATGGAGCCCGTCGCCCCAAAATTTAACCCATGGTCGTCCTTCCCAATCACCTTCGATCGTAGGGACCATCCCACCAGCATCCGTCATGGCGGCTCAGCCGCATTGGTCCTTGACCCAATCATCGACGGATTCCACCTCACGTGAGTCCTCATGGACGGTGGCAGCAGCCTGAACCTGCGTTATCAGGATACAGTGTGCAAAATGGGCATCGATCCGTCACAGATCAAACCCACCAAAACCACCATCAAAGGTGTAATTCCAGGGGTAGAAGCCCGATGCACGGGCTCAATAACACTGGAAGTGGTCTTCGGATCCACGGATACCTTCCGAAGCGAGGAGTTAATCTTTGATGTCGTCTCTTTCCGTAGTGGCTATAACGCACTACTTGGACGAACCGCGTTCGCTCGTTTCAACACGGTACCGCACTATGCATACCTCAAGCTCAAGATGCCAGGACCTCGCGGGGTCACAACAGTTAATGGAAATACGGATCGCTCCCTCCGTACGGAAGAACATACTGCGGCCCTCGCGGCAGAAGTACAATGCAGCCTCCTCCGACAAACAGCCAATCCGGCAACGACATCTCCAAACACCGTCAAGCAAGCCCGGACCACCCCGCAACAGGACAGTCAGGCAAGCCAGAAGCTCGATTAGCAATCCGGCCTCCACCCCAGCCCCATTCAAGCGGTGTTCGTACCACACGTGCACAATTACGCGCTAAAAATACCATGGGCATAGGTGGAGGCGATGACAATGTGGCCAGAGTGCGGTTCAGCCGCCAGGAGGCCCGCATACCTTTTTTTCCTTTTTTCAGGACCCCACTTTCGGGCAGCCCCTTCAAAAGAGATCGGATAACCGGACTCATCATGGAGGGGGCACCAAGGAGGCAAGAGGCTTTTGCACACAAGGGAATACTCAGGTGGTCTTCTTCAATGATCGTTATACCTGTCCTTACATACCCGCATGTAGCCTGCCCTTGGATAGGACATGTCAAATAGTCCTATTTTTTACTGCTTAACACATCAATTGTACACCTACGTCTTGCCGTATTGGAAATAGTACGTAGCGTCAGCTTCTTATTACTATCCTCATATTTTCTGTTGAATATTTATTCAATATTGCATCCGTATGTTTTGGTACGGTCGGTTTGCTAGGGGCTTCTTATTGAGCCCCATACTATGGCAAGGAAAGTCCGAACACTTTCAACAGTGCGGCACCCCGAACATATAGCATTATATGCATCAGCTCCGAATCATGTCTTGGGTCAATAGTTGGGTTAGCCCGGATCCCTTGTTTTGGTACCTTACGTTCCGTTATATCGGCTAAGGTAGCGCAGGGAGAACTACTGCAATTGTGTCCCGGTTCTTCCGGACGAGCACCTCAGTAGAGAAAGCCGAAAACTGGCCGTCATGATGCGGCAAGAGTTGGTCGCTATTCGCGAGGTACCAAAATCCCTAAAGTTTTTTTCCGCTTAAGGCAAGGAATCGGCTTCGTCCGATTTAGGCATGTATAACGCCCCAGTTCGGCTTTCCGAATACTAGGGGCTTCGCCGAAATTTAAAATTGTAGACTTCTATGGTCAAGTGAGAGTTATAAAGCCGAATAGTCTGATTACCTTGTTCGCTGCGCCAAACACCTCCTTAAAGGACCAAAACTTTGGATAAAGAGTGTTTGGGTCTCCACGAACACCCCAGTACTAGTTACAAGGGGGCGGAAGCCGATGACTGGCCTACTTTCAGATTTTGATAAACGAACACAGAGAAGGTAATATTTTAAATCAAACAAAGTGTTGCATAGCACAAATAAACTCGTTCTCGTATTACACGGAAGACATGGGTACGTTCACTCAAAAATTATGTTCTTAGGACATTCATCCGCCACAAGACGAGCGCCTTTCAGAATGCCATCATAATATTTCTCGGGGCAGCGATGCTCCTTGCCCTCCGAGGGTCCATCCTTCACGAGCTTCTCAGCGTCCAGCTTGCCCCAATGCACCTTCGCGCGGGCAAAGGCCCGTCAGGCACCCTCAATACATGTGGACTGCTTGATAACTTCTAGCCATGGACATGCATGCACCATCCGCTTCACCAGGCCGAAGTAGCTGCCGGGCAGGGGCTCGCCACGCCACATCCGGACTATGAGGTCCCCCATGGCCTGTTCGGCCGCATTGTGGAGTTCAACCAGTTGCTTCAGTTGGTCACTCAGAGGCATCGGGTGTTTGGCCCCAGTATATTGGGACCAGAACAGCTTCTCTGTAGAGCTCCCCTCTTCAGCACGATAGACTCCGCAACATCCGAAATGTTGCGTGGCAGATCTGCGAATGCCCCTGGAGAGCTCCGGATTCGTGTAAGTAAAAGAAATGACTCCTCCACATGCTTGCTTTGCATAAAGAATGCCTTACCCTCCGCTATCTTCTTGGCCGCCTGGATTTCCTGGAGGGCCTTTTGGGCTTCGGCCTTGGCGTCGGCCGCACTCTGGAGGGCCTTTACAAGCTCAGACGCTTGCGTCTTGTAGTCATGCTCCAGGGAGCCAAACTTCTGGCCGAGCTCCTGCAGCTCCTGTTGTACCTCTCCCACCCAAGCATCTTACTTCTCTCACTCGGTGCACTCAGTATCCGCCTTGGCTTCGGCCATGGACAACGCTTCTTTCAGGGCCGCCACTTTGGTTGCGGTCCCTGTCAAAAGCCATGATGCTTTTTCTTAGAATCACCAACTTTTTATCCTCTATACGACATATGGACGGGGGTTCTCTCACCTCTGTTCACCTCGAGCTGCTTCTTCACGAGGCCGAGCTCTTCTTCGGCCTGCCCCAGTTCGCGCTTGAGTCCAGCAACCTCGGTCGTGCGTGCAGCGGCGGTCAGCGGCAGTGCCCGTTTGATTCATACAAACAAATACTATTAGCTTCCTGCGGTTTGTTAGTTGAGCCTCTGTTTGGCTTTTCTTTCCGAACACCAACCAGAGCATCAGGGCTACTATCTATCAGGTGATATTTCCTCACACTTTCTTTACCTCAAAGCCTGTTAGCAGGCTAGTGCAGGCTTCGGACAATCCGTCTTGGCGGACCGAACCTTCTCAATCACCGTACCCATAAGTGTATGGTGTTCATCCTCGATGGAAGCGCCTCAAAGAACTTCCAACAAATTATCCGATGCCTCCGGCTGGGCGGAGGTCATCGGCACGGCCGACTCGCCCTCCTTCCCGAGGGACTGCTTACCGGAATCCGGAACCTTTGTAGGCTCCGGTGCAGTAACCCGCCGAGAGCCAGACTTGCTATGGATCCCGTCAGCATAATCCATGGGGTTCTCATCCCCCATGTGTCCAGCGCCCGAGATTTTGCCTTGGGGCATCTCCGGAACCGTCGCCTCCTGCTCTGGCATCCTCCGGGACAACACCTCGGTGTCATCCACGGGTCGTGGAGAGGTCGCCGACGGGACCGAATTCATCTCCGACTCATTCAGAGACTCCTCCGAAGAGGACTCCTCGAGATCGGACCCGGCCGGACTGCATATACGTGTTCGGTGTCATTACAAACTATGAGGTCGAAAGTCGTACGAAAAAATATTATGGAATGCGGATACTTATGACCTCGACCTGGGTTTGCCCCTGGGCAGCCACTCCTCGTCACTAAAAGCGGCGGTAGTGGATTGATCTGGAAGGGACGCCTTGCCCTTCTTCGGCGTCCCGGCCTCCCCCGGTCCTCGGAAAGTGGAGGAGGGACTTTGCCGGTCTTGAACAGAACCTTCCAGATTTCTTTGTGCGTTGTGTCGAAGAGCTCTAGCAGCATCTGGTGTTCGGCCGGGTCGAACTCCCACATATCAAATGCCCATCTTTGACACGGGAGAATCCGGCGAATGAGCACAACCTGGACCACGTTGACGAGCTTGATCTTCTTTTCCCTCATACTTCTATGCCAGGTCTCGAGTCCGGCTAGCTCCGTGGGTTCGCCCCAGGCCAGCCCCTTCTTCTCCCAGGAGGTGAGCCATGTGGGGATTCCGGATCTGAATTTGGGGGCCGCCACCCAGTTGGCATCGCGCGGCTCGGTGATATAGAACCACCCTGATTGCCACCCCTTTATGGACTCCACGAAGGAGCCATCGAGCCATATAACATTGGGCATTTTGCTCACCATGGCACATCCGCACTCCGCCTGTTGGCCACTCACGATCTTCGGCTTCACGCAGAAGATCTTCAACCATAGGCCGAAGTGAGGCTTGATGCGGAGGAAGGCCTCGCACACGACGATGAACGCCGAGATGTTGAGGACGAAATTCGGGGCCAGATCATGAAAATCTAGCCCGTAATAGTACATGAGCCTGCGAACGAAAGGGTGGAGTGGAAACCCTAGTCCATGGACAAAATGAGGGAGAAATACCACTCTCTCCCGAGACTTCGGTGTAGGGGTAATCTGTCCCTCTGTTGGAAGCCTGTGTGCGATATTTGCGGCCAGGTATCTAGCTTCCCGAAGCTTGGTAATGTTCTCCTCTGTGACAGGGGAGGCCATCCACTTGCCTCCCGCTCCGGACATGCCGCGGTCTTACGAAGAAGGTGAGAACTTGGGCGCTGGAGCTCGAGGGTGCAAGAACGGATGAGCGAAGGAAGAAGAAGGCGTGGGTGAAAATGGGAGGTTTCTGCCCCTTTATAAAAGCGATGCGAATGTGCGCCTCCCCACTTGCCTCTCGAAATCTCTTATTTTTCCAGGTGCCTCGATTACTGGCGCTGGTTGGGTTACCCATACCCGCATTGATGGAGATCCCGTGATAAGGGGACACAATCTCTGCTTTGACAAGACGTGCCAAGGCAACCGCCTCGCGATGTGTGCAGAAGCAGGTTGTAGAAAACGGTTCAAATAAAAACCGGACCGTGGCGTGATGTCACTTTTCAAAGAATTGTCAGCAGATTAGATTCGTGGATTATTATTATTCTCTCTTCGATGGTATATGGAATGTTATCTTGCAGAGCCGGACACGGTCCTTGTGTTAGTAATTTATCTTGGAGTATTCGGAGATGGAACCCGCCTCGCAATGCCGAAGACAATCTACGCGCCGGACTCATCATCATTGCAGCCTGGTTCAGGGGCTACTGAGGGAATCCTGGATAACGGGGTATCCGGACAGCCGGACTATATACTTGGCCGGACTATTGGACTATGAATATACAAGACAGAAGACTTTGTCCCGT
Source organism: Triticum dicoccoides (assembly GCF_002162155.2). Taxonomy (NCBI): domain Eukaryota; kingdom Viridiplantae; phylum Streptophyta; class Magnoliopsida; order Poales; family Poaceae; genus Triticum; species Triticum dicoccoides. Next base: position 676,871,971 of record NC_041385.1, on the reverse strand, counting down.
GTCCAGATGGGACTCTCCTTGGCGTGGAAGGCAAGCTTGGCGATTAGGATGTAGATCTCCTTCTCTGTAAACCGACTCTGTGTAACCCTAGCCCCCTCCGGTGTCTATATAAACCGAAGGGTTTTAGTCCCTAGGACTCACAACCATCATCAACAACAATCATACCATAGGCTAGCTTCTAGGGTTTTAGCCTCTCTGATCTCGTGGTAGATCAACTCTTTTAATACTCATATCATCAAGATCAATCAAGCAGGAAGTAGGGTATTACCTCCATCGAGAGGGCCCGAACCTGGGTAAAACATCGTGTCCTCAATCTCCTGTTACCATTAGCCTTAGACGCACAGTTCGGGACCCCCTACCCGAGATCCGCCGGTTTTGACACCGACACTCCTTTCGCAAAGAGTTGCGAGAGGGCGTCCGAGTTGTTGGAACTTATACACAGTGATGTGTGTGGTCCAATGAGCACAACTGCCAGAGGTGGCTATTAGTACTTCGTGACTTTTACCGACGACTTGAGTAGATATGGATATATCTATTTGATGAGGCACAGGTCAGAAACTTTTGAAAAGTTCAAAGAGTTTCAGAGCGAGCTTGAGAATCATCTCGGCAAGACTATAAAGCTTCTGCGATCTAATCGTGGAGGTGAGTACATGAGCCAGGAGTTTGATGATCATCTGAAAAGTCGAGGTATAGTACCTCAGCTCACACCTCTGGGTATGCCATAGAGAAACGGCGTGTCGGAACGGAGGAATAGGACCTTGTTGGACATGGTCCGGTCAATGATGAGCAAATCGGATTTACCCTTGTCATTCTGGGGATACGCTCTAGAAACTGCAGCTTTCACACTTAACAGGGTACCATCAAAATCCATAGACAAGACACCACATGAGATGTGGACCGGGAAGAGTCCCAGTTCGTCTTTTCTAAGCATTTGTCAAGCGACTTATGTCAGACAAGCTTACACATAAATCGGATAAATGCATATTCGTGGGATATCCGAGGGAAACCTTGGGATATAGCTTCTACAACCAGGAAGAGAACAAAGTGCTTGTTGCTCGGAACGGGGTTTTCCTTGAGAAAGAGTTTCTCAGTCGGGAGGCCAGTGGGAGGACGGTCCGACTCGAAGAAATTCGAGAAACACTCGGGGACGGCTTGGCTGGTGATGAGATCATACCGGAGTCAGTCAGTGAACCCATAGTGGAAGCGGCACCGGAACCATGGAGGTCGGAAAGATTGCGTAGAGTGTGCGATGTATTGTTGCTAGAAAGCGACGAGCCGGCCACATATGCGGAAGTGATGGTGAGCCCAGATTCCGAGGCATGGCTGGAGGCCATGAGATCCGAGTTAAAGTCCATGGATGAGAATCAAGTCTGGGACTTGGTTGATCCGCCGCCTAGTGTAACGGCCATTGGATGCAAATGGGTCTTTAAGAAGAAAACCGACGTGGATGGAAATGTTCAGATCCACAAAGCTCGGCTTGTCGCTAAAGGTTATGGACAAGTTCAAGGAATTGACTACGACGAGACTTACTCACCGATAGCGATGCTGAAATCAGTGAGGATCATACTAGCTATAGCTGCATATTTCGATTACGAGATATGGCAGATGGATGTCAAAACGGCTTTCCTACACGGAAATTTAACCGAGGATGTGTATATGATACATCCCGAGGGTTTTGTCGATCTGACTAGCACTAGTAAGGTATGCAAGCTCAAGAGATCCATTTATGGGTTGAAGCAAGCATCACGGAGTTGGAACATTCATTTTGATGAGGTCGTCACTGGTCTCGGTTTCATCAAAAGCAAAGAGGACTCTTGTTTATACAAGAAGTTAAGTGGGAGCTCTATAGTGTTTTTGATCTTGTATGTGGATGACATATTGTTGATCGGGAACAATGTTTCAATGCTAAACTTGGTCAAGGAATCATTGAATGGCAAGTTTTTTATGAAGGACCTTGGTGAGGCTGTCTATATTTTAGGCATTAAGATCTATAGAGATAGATCGAGGAGGCTGCTTGGTTTAAGCCAGAGCACGTACATAGATAAAGTGTTGAAGCGGTTCAACATGAGTGAGGCGAATAAAGGGTTCTTGCCGCTCTCACATGGTATAAGGCTAAGCGAGACTCAGAGTCCTTCAACATCTGATGAGCGAAGCAGGATGAGTAGGATTCTGTATGCCTCGACAATCGGATCCGTCATGTATGCCATGATATGTACAAGGCCTGGTGTTGCTTTTGCAATAAGCCTAACAAGTAGATACCATGGAAACCCAGGTGAGAGTCACTGGGCAGTGGTAAAGACTACTTTCAAGTACCTGAAAAGGACTAATGAGATGTTCCTAGTTTATGATGGTGAGGAAGAGCTCGTCATAAAGGGTTACGCCGATGCTAGTTTCCAAACCGATAGAGATGATTGTCGATCATAGTCCGGATTCGTGTACGTCCTGAATGGAGGAGCAGTGCACTGGATGAGTTCCAAGTAGGATACGGTGGCCGATTCTACCACAGAAGCCGAATACATTGCGGCTTGTGAGGATGCAAAGGAAGGTGTTTGGATCCGGCATTTTCTGGATGATCTTGGTATTTTCCCAGCTTCGGTAAAACCGTTGGACCTTTATTGCGATAATTCTGGTGCCATCGCACAAATCAAGGAGCCGAGGAATCACCACAAGGTCAGACACATAGACCGGAAATATCACCTGATACGAAAGATTATAAAGAATGGTGATGTAGAGTTATGCAAGATTCACACGGATGCAAATGTTGCAGACCGTTGACTAAGCCGCTTCCACAACCCAAGAATGAGGGGCACATTAGAGCTATGGGCATTCGATGTCTATTTGATTGACTCTAGTGCAAGTGGGAGACTGTTGGAGATATGCCCTAGAGGCAATCATGTATGATGATATTTCCTATGTGCTTATGAATAACGATAGTCCTTGGACATTATCAATGATGTGTATCATCAAGTGTGTGACTTTTTTGTGGGACTATGCATTGTATGATGACTATCATAAAAGGTCCCTAGTCGAAAGGGCTGTGTGGGCGCGCAGCCGACTAGGCTAGCATACGACACGGTCGATGGCTTGGTCTCACTAGCCATGGAACATTGGATGCTAACCAGATAATATGGACTTGGAAAGGTCTAGTCGGATTCGACGTAGTCGGATCCGACTCGAGATAAGGTCCGAGTCGGACAGACCCAACTATGAGACACAGCGATATGTCATCTGTGAGTCTCTAGTACAACATACGTTCTATGTCCTAAGACCTGAGCTGACGCATGTACTCGAGATGGTGACAGACTTGCTTTGGGCCGACCAAACGCTATTCCGTGACTAGGTGGTTACACAGGTAGGTTTCGGGTATGTCCAGTCCCATGCTGCGAGACATGGTCGAGCAAGATGGGATTTGCCCCTCCGATCAGGATAGATATACTCTGGGCCCCTCGTGTGATCCGACGCGGATAAGCATGGCCATGCGACAAGGATTATGAGATAATCTGGATTGAGGTCGGCATCACTGGAACAAGAAAGAGGTCGGGCTAGCACAAGGATGACAGTCTCGCCTTCAGCCCGACAACATATATCATGAGGCAAAGGGAACAGAAGTGTGACACGTTGTACAGGTTTGCCTAACCAGCTTCATAGTCTACTTGGTGGTCGGCATGCCTTGCTAGAGGCCGCTACCAACCGTGCAGGTCGGAGGTGATCCGAACTGTGACCAAGCCGACTTGAACCTAAGGGGTCGCGCGCTTAAGGGAAGGAACCTATGAGATCGGTTCGTAGGACACTGGTCGGATGTGATCCGAACTGGACTAGGAATGTGACCGAGTAGACTTTGGGCTTTAGGGTCCATGCAAGGCCCAAGTGTTGAGCCTGCGACGGACGCCTATATAAAGTGGGGGTGCGGCACACTCATTGATAGCTTCGGCGCTGCGACTAGGGTTTGCATGTGTTGCGAATAGCCACCTCCACTTGCCGCCGACTGTGTGATTGGACCTAGCAGTCCGCTGCACGGTGTTCCTCCTGCACGCACGGATATCGTTAGAGGCGGTGCACTTGTGCCGCTCCGGCGAACTTATATGTGGGATAGGATGACCGGCTGTTCGAGGGAAATCGGACGAGGAGGAGATGATCCATGCGGACGCTCTGCTCCAACTCTTCTTCCGCTGCACGGCAATGCGTGTCTAGTGGTAACAAACTGTGATCCATCTCCCGTAGCATGTTCTTGGTTGTCGTACGCGTAGGAAATTTTAATTTGCAGTCGACGCACCCTACCATAGAACCCAACATGTAGGAACCAATATGAGCATCCAGGTTCCGCTATTGGTTATTGACAAGAGAAGTGTCTCGGTCATGTCTACATAGTTCTCGAACCCGTAGGGTCCGCACGCTTAACGTTCGATGATGATTGGTATTATGAGTTTATGTGTTTTGATGTACCGAAGGTAGTTCGGAGTCCCGGATGTGATCACGGACATGACGAGGAGTCTCTAAATGGTGGAGACATAAAGATCAACATATTGGAAGCCTATGTTTGGACATCGGAATGGTTCCGGGTGAGTTCGGGCATATACCAGAGTACCGGGAGGTTTCCGGAACCCCCTGGGGAGTATATGGGCCTTATTGGGTCATAGTGGGAGAGAGGAGGCGGCGGCCAAGTGGAGACCCCCCCCCCAAGCCCAATCCAAATTGGGTGGGGGCCGTCCCCCCTTTCCTTCCTCCCTCTCTCCCCCTTCCTTCTCTCCTAGTCCAATTAGGGAAGGGGGGAATCCTACTCCCGGTGGGAGTAGGACTCCTCCAGGGAGCGCCATAGAGGGCCGGCCCTCCCCCCTCCTCCACTCCTTTATATACGAGGGAGGGGGGCACCCCATAGACACACAAGTTGACATTATTTAGCCATGTGCGGTGCCCCCTCCACAGTTACACACCTTGGTCATATCATTGTAGTGCTTAGGCAAATCCCTGCGTCGGTAACTTCATCATCACCGTGACCATGCCGTCGTGCTGACGAAACTCTCCCTTGGCCTTAACTGGATCAAGAGTATGAGGGACGTCCCTGAGCTGAATGTGTGCTGAACGCGGAGGTGCCATATGTTCGGTGCTTGGATCGGTGTGATCGCAAAGACATTCGACTACATCAACCGCATTAAATAAACGCTTCCGCTTTCGGTGTACGAGGGTACGTGGACACACTATCCCCTCTCGTTGCTATGCATCACATATATAGATCTTGCGTGATAGTAGGAAAAAATTTAAACTATTGTGTTCCCCAACAAAATCTAGCCTCGCCCCCTTTGTACTCGCTCACCCATAGCCACTTTCTTCCCTACCCCCCTTTCTTCCCTACTGCCTCACCACCGGCAGCGGCGGTGATTTAAGATCTGTGCTAGAGGCGGCAGCGGCGAAAGAAGTTACGGTGTTTGCGGCTGATGGTGCTCCTCTTGCTGTTGGCCACTGTCTGGTCGACCTTGTCTGTGCCATGGCTCCCCCTATGCCATCCTCGTCTCTGATGCCGGTAAGCAGCACCCCTTCCCCCATTGTTAGGTTGGTGCTTAGGCCATTAGGCGAGGTGTAGGATCGATTTCCCACTAAATGAACCGTCAATGTCGACTAGGTTATGGACGCACGGATGAGGCTGATAATTCAGGCAGCAGCACTGATAAATGTGATTCAGGCATGGGTCATGTTCATGCACCAGAGAGTTGTTCGTCGTGCTGGGGGATCTTTGATCTGCTATGGTCCAATGTTTGTCCGAGAACAGGAGAGGATCCAAAATCTGAACTACATCTACAACTGCATGACGTTGAGGCTCTGTGGATGCTTCGAATGAAAAGAGCACCATTTGCCAGGCTTGTCGAGACCTTTAGGAGCAGGGGCTGCTACAAGATAACATCAACAACACCAGTGTGGAAGAGCAAGTGGCCATGTTCCTCCATATTGTTGGCCATAACTAGAGGTTCAGGGTCATTCACAACACGTTCAGGAGATCAATGGAGACCATCTCTAGTATCTTCAAGCATGTGCTTTTTACTGTTGGGGAGCTTAGAGGAGAAATGATGAGGAGACCATCTGGATAGACTCCACCCAAGATCCACGGAAGCTCAAGATGGTATCCATACTTCAAGTTGAGCATTGACAATATACACGTTTCATGGCTTGGTATGCTTGTATTGTTCAAGTTGAGCACTAACACATGCTTGTGATGCCATTTTCAGGATTGCATTGGGGCAATAGATGGTACTCATGTCACTACCAGAGTTCCTAGGTCACAGTTAGCAGCATACAGGGGGAGGAAGCACTACACAAGGCAGAATGTGCTTGCTGCTGTTGACTTTGATCTGAAGTTCACATATGTGATGGCTGGCTGGGAGGGGTCAGCGCATGATGTTAACATTCTCAGTGATAGCATGAGTCAACCTAATGGGATCAACATCCCCGATGGAAAGTTCTACCTTTGAGATGTTGGCTATGCATGTCGATCGGGTATTCTTCCACTCTTTAGGAAAACCAGGTACCATCTCAACAAGTTCTCTGGTAGGAACTATCCTAGGACTGCATAGGAGCTGTTTAATCTCAAACACTCCAGCCTTAGAGTAACTGTTGAGAGGGCATTTGGAGCTCTGAAGAATAGGTTTAAGATCCTGGATCAGAAGCCATTCCACCCATACTCCACTCAGGTTAAGCTTGTTCTTGCTTGTTGCAGTCTGCATAATTGGATCCTCCAGTGGGGCTTTTGATGAACACGTGCCTGAGGAAGAAGAGGTTGAGCCTGACGATTTTGTTAGCTCTGGCAATGGTGTGGAGGCATTTGACAATGATGCTTGGAAGAACAAAAGGTTGGAGTGGGCAGAGGCAGTGTGGCTTAACAGTGGTCAGTACAGGATTTGAAGAAGAGGAAGAAGAAGCAGCAGGAGCAGAAGTGGAAGTAGAGGCAGAAGAAGAGGAAGATGAACAGGAAGATCTGGTAGCAGCAACACCGAACTATCCTCTATTTAGCCAATGGCTCTTAATAACTTGGTATGTCATTTGACAGTAGTTAGGACAAACTGTCATTTGTTTAACTAGCTAGCACTACATGTTCAAATTGTGTGTGGTAAGCTCAGCACTAGTTAGAAGTGGTGACAACACCTTATGCAGGTTGCAACCAAACACCAAGTCATATGTGCGCCTAATGCAATGCGGACAACCAAACGCTGGGTCAAAATGGTTGTCTCATGCAACTAAGGTACATGTAGGCAACCAAACTATGTGCATCTGGGGTGTTTTTGCCTGCATCCCTTCAAACCGGCTCACTAGAGCCAGGCTCGCCAGGCCAGGCTCGATTAACAATGTAACCAAACACACCCTAGGATGACGAGCCAGTGTAGGATGGTGCGAGGAGCCGCCGCATCAGCATGGATGAACGCCACTCCATGTGTCAAGCCGGAGTGTCGTGCAACAACTGATCTTAGATCCGATGTCGAAGTAGAGACGTGACGTAGATGACAAATGGCGGCGGGAGACGCATACCGATCATAGAGAAAACAAAATAAGAAACATCAATAAATCGATAGGTGAGAGAGAAAACCCCAATCAACGGATCGGGAAAAAGACTCTCTAGGGCAGCCGATCAACACGATCGGCGGACGAACCCTAGGTACGGGCTGCACGACCCCCGGCGGCGATCATGGAGACTGACCACCCCGGGGGCGGTGCGGAGCAGAAGCAACGGTGGCGACTAGGGTTTGGATCGGTTAAGATGATACCATGTTAGAGGGAATAGGGAGGGATTGGTGGATTTGTTGTTTTATTGCTGGAGGCTCGTGGGCATATATATGGGAGTACATGATTAAGTTGGAGTACAAGACAAGCTGGAATAACTCCTAGTCTATCCTATGTTTCCTAATTAATCAATATACGTAGCAGATAGGATGCACATAGTCAACAACAACATGCACAAAAACACGCTCGCAACTAGCATACTGTCGGTGTCAAAACCGGCGGATCTCGGGTAGGGGGTCCCGAACTGTGCGTCTAGGCGGATGGTAACAGGAGACAAGGGACACGATGTTTTACCCAGGTTCGGGCCCTCTTGATGGAGGTAAAACCCTACGTCCTACTTGATTAATATTGATAATGTGTGTTACAAGAGTAGATCTACCACGAGATCAAGGAGGCTAAACCCTAGAAGCTAGCCTATGGTATGATTGTTGTTCGTCCTAGGGACTAAAGCCATCTGGTTTATATAGACACCAGAGAGGGCTAGGGTTACACAAAGTCAGTTACAATGGTAGGAAATCTACATATCCGTATCGCCAAGCTTGCCTTCCACGCCAAGGAAAGTCCCATCCGGACACGGGACGAAGTCTTTAATCTTGTATCTTCATAGTCTTGGAGTCCGGCCGATAATGATAGTTCGGCTATCCGGACACCCCCTAGTCCGGGACTCCCTCGGTAGCCCCTGAACCAGGCTTCAATGACGACGAGTCCGGCGCTCATATTGTCTTCGACATTGCAAGGCGGGTTCTTCCTCCGAATAATTCATAGAAGATTTTGAACACCAGGATAATGTCCGGCTCTGCAAAAATAAATTCCACGTGCAACTGTAGAGGGAATAATATTTACACAAGTTCAATCTGCTGACGTATTTGGTGGCGTGACATCACACCACTACCAAGCCTTTACTCGAATTGTTTTTACTGTACCACCTCAGCGCGTTCAGCGAAGCAGTTTCCTTGGCATGTCCTGTCGAAGCAGAGATCGTGTCCCCCTTATTCCGGGATTCCCATCAATAGGGACGTGGGTAACCCAACCGCGCCATTGATTGCAGCGCTTGGGAGATAACCGAGTTTTATCAGGCCGGTGGGGACGCATGTATCCGTCCGCCCATATAAGGGGATAAAGATCCAACCCTTTTACCTGCGCCTTCTTCCTCCTTGGCTTATCCATCTCCGCGAACTCGAGCTCCAGCGCCCAAGTCCGCACATCTCACCTCTACCTTCTCCAAAAATGTCCGGAGCAGGAGGCAAGTGGATGGCCTCCTCTGTCACGGAGGGGCAGATCTAGAAGCTGCGCAGCGCCGGATACTTGTCCAGCGACATCGCGCACCGGCTCCCCGACGAGGGAGAGCTCATCCCCACCCCCAGGCCCCATGAGAGGGTAGTATTCCTTCCCCATTTCCTCCGCGGACTGGGCTTCCTACTCCATCCCTTTGTCCGGGGGCTCATGTTCTACTACGGCCTGGATTTCCATGATCTGGCCCCGAATTTCATCCTCAACATCTCGGCGTTTATCGTCGTGTGTGAGGCCTTCCTCTGCATCCAGCCCCACTTCGGCTTATGGCTCAAGACCTTCAGTGTCAAGCCGAAGGTTGTGAAGGGCGGCCAAGCAGAGTGCGGAGGCGCCATGGTGGGCAGGATGTCCCACGTTACTTGGCTTGAGGGCACTTTTGTGGAAACCATCAAGGGGTGGCAATCGGGGTGGTTCTATATCACCGAGCCGCGTGACCCCGAATGGGCAGCGGCCCCCGAACTCAGATCTGGCATCCCCACACGGCTCACCTCCTGGAAAGAGAGCGGCCGGACTCGGGGTGATTCGGAGGAGCTGACCGGACTCACAGCCTGCGTCCAAAAGCTGGTGGACAAGAAGCTCAAGCTTGTCAACGTGGTCCAGGTCATGCTCATCCGCCAGATTCTCCCGTGCGAACGACGGGGCTTCAATATGTGGGAGTTCGATCCGGCGCAGCACCAGACTTTGAGCGGGCTCTTCGACACTACGTACGAAGATGTCTAGAAGGTGCTGTTCAAGGGCGTCGAGGCTCCTGCATTCGCGGATTCAGCTTGCAGCGTCCAGCTCACGAGGTAAGTGATTTTGTCCTTTATGGGACACTTGTTTTCCATAGTTTGACTCTATGCGGGATCTAAACTCCCTTTCCTTTGACAGGACAGGCTGAAGAAGGCCGAACAGACTATCTGTCTGGCCCCGTTGCCAGAGGACCTAGCGGACGCCCGCTTGACGGGGCTGCTGGCTCCGGCACCCCACGTGGTGCCGGAGAAGAAGGCCAAGAAGAAGGCCACGGGTACTCGAAAAGTTCCTGCTTTCAGGTGTTATCGGACGATGACTCCGAGGCCGACTCCTCCCACAAGGGTGAGGAGGAGAAGAAGAAAGCCTCTCCCCCAGCGGGGGAAGGGAAGAAAAGGAAGGCTTCCCCTACGGGGAGGCCGAAGGGTCCATGAAGGGAAAAACTCTTTCCCCGGACTGCTCTGCCAACGCCAGTGACGACGATGAGGACTGGCCTCCAGGGGCCAAGCCTCCGGCGAGATCGTAAGTATCCGGACTCCCAAAGAACTTCATGGTTTTTCTTTTTTGCCACATATTGTCTTTCTAATGCCGCATACAACCCTGCAGTCCGCTCAAGGACGATCTTCCCGCTTCGTCGAGCGGGTCCTTAGGTGCGTCGGATATGGATTCTCTTCCGACCGCCTCCACCCCTCGTGACACAGACGATGCCGAGGTGGGATCCCGAGAAGGGACCCGCCAGGAGGAGGAGGCCCCGGAGGTGTTGCAGGACAACCTCCCGGACTTTGCACCGGACTCGGCTCCGGATCCCATAGTGGCTCCGGAGTCCGGCGGGCGGCCCCTTCGTAAGAAGGGCAAGACCGTGACACCGGCAGCCTCTGTCCAACCGGAGGCGCCGGATAACTTGCTGGAGGCGCTCAATGGCGCCTCCATTGAAGAGGAACACCACGCTGTTATGAGTGTGGTGATTCAGAAGGTGCAGCTCGCCAAGAGCGGGCTGACCGAAGCCTGCAGCAGCCTTCTAACAGGCTTTGAGGTAAGAATTTTGAGATATGTAAAATAGTACCGCATAGACAGTAGCCTCTGATGCTCGGTTCGGTGTTCGGAAAGAAAATTCGGACTGAGGATCTAAGAAGATATACGCAGGAGTCATAAAAAATATGTCGATATGGGATTGCAGGCTGCGCTGCTGACCTCTGCCGCACTGACTGCGGAGGTCAATACTTTGAAGTAAAACCTCGAGCGGTCCGAGAACGAGCTCGACCGTGCCAAGAAGCAGCTCGAGGACAAGGAAGGTGAGTAACATCTTATTAAAATTGTACCTTGCAGAAAAGGATTTTGGTTGCAAAAAGAATGACAAGGATAACGTGGGTATTGCAGGGGCCACTAACGAGGTGGTGACCCTGAAAGAGGCGGTGGCCGCGGCCGAATGCAATGCGGCCGTGGAGTGCACCGAGCGAGAGAAGCAGGAGGCGCGGGTGGCGGAGGTACAGCAAGAGCTCCAGGATCTCGTGCAGAAACATGAGAGCCTGGGGCGTGACTCGAAGACTCGAGAGTCTGAGCTTGCAATGGCTCTTGAGAGTGCCAAAGCCGCTAAGGCCGAAGCCTACAAGGGCCTCCAGGAAATCGAGGCGTTAAAGAAAATAGCAGCAGGTAAGGCATTTTTCATGTAAAGTAAGCATGTGAGTGTTAATTACCTGTTGCTTACCCGAATTCGGAGCTCTCCAGGAGCGTTCGCAGATCTTCCTCGCAGCGTGTCCGATGCTGCCGCGTTCTACCGGGCCGAGGAGGGGAGCTCAACGGAGAAGGTCTTCTGGTCTCAGTATGTTGAGGCCGGACATCCGGTGCCCCTTAGCGACCAGCTGAAGTAGCTGGTCGAGCTCCACAAGGCGGCCGAACAGGCCATGAAGAGCCTCATAGTTCGGCTGTGGCCTAAGGAGGCCATGCCTGGGAGCTACTTCGGCCTGGTGCGGCGGCTGGTGGATGCGTGCCCGTGGGTTGAAGTCATCAAGCACTCCGCCTGTATTGAGGGTGCCCGTCGGGCCCTTGCCCGCGCAAAGGTGCACTGGGGCAAGATGGATGCCCAGAAGCAAGGAGCATCGCACGCCCGAGATGTATTATAAGAGTGTGCTGAAGGGTGCCCACATTATTGCGGGTGAGTGCTCCAAAGATGTAATATTTGAGTAGACTCGCATTTTGTTATCCTGTGCGCTGAAAACTTAGTTCATTTGCGCGAAGCAACGCATTTTAATTTAAAATATTACCTTCTGTGCGGTTGTTTATCAAATCTGAGAGATGGCAAGTCGTCGGCTTCAGCCCCCATGCCACGAGTGCTGGGGTGTTCGGGATAAATTTGAGCACTCTTGTTCCCATATTTGGGTCCATCTAGGGAGGCGCTCAACACAACGAACAAGGCAACTGGACTTATAATGCTTGAACACTCTCACTTAGCCATAGAATTCTATAATTTTAAATTTCGGCGAAGCCCCTAGTCTTCGGAAGGCCAAATTTGGGGCGCTATCCACGCCTGGGCCGGACAAAAACCGGCTCCTCGCTCTAAGCGGCATAAGTCTTTAGGGACTCGCAAAAAACCTCTCGAACAGCGACCAGTTCTCGCCTCATCATGACGGTCAGTTTTAGCTTTCTCCATTGAGGCGTTAACCCAGCTCAACTGGGGCGCAATCATAGTGGTTCTCCCAGTGCTACCTTAGCCGATACAACGGAACGTAAGGTACCAAAACATGGGAGCCGGGAAACCCAACTATTGACCCAAGACATGATTCGGAGCTGATGCATATAATGCTATAAGTTCGGGGTGCCGCACTTGTGAAAGTGTTCGGACTTATCACACCATGATGCGGGAAACATAAGCCCCTGGTGTATTTAGCTGTACCAAAAACGTACGGATGCGTAATGTCACAAATGAACATATGTATAAAAGAGAAATGCAATTGGAAGCAAAAAGGTGATGCATTACTTATTCAAGAAAAACCGATGTAAGTGCAGAACGATACAAATGGTGCGATAAGCAAGGGATGGGACTGTTAAACATGTCCCCCTCCAGGGGTAGGCTACGGAATGGTGTGTAAAACGGATTAAATGCTCATAATGGAGACCACCTGGATATTCGTTGTAGCCTTTATCCTTCCCTGGATGTTGCATCATGAGTTCGGCAGGTCTGCTGCCGGACAGGGCCTCTGATGAACGGAGTCCTGTGAGTAAAAAAAGAAAAATAAAAAAAGAACGACACACTTGAGAGCCCCTGGTGTGGTTGAGCCGCAGTCTGGGCCTATCGTGGTCGCGCCCCTCTCCCCATGCCCATGGTATCTTCAGAGCATAATGGTGTGCGTGAAGGATCTGTCTTGACGTTTTACAGGGGCTGGGGTTGGGGCCGCACTGCTACGCGTGCTCGGAACGTGCCAGGTGGTGTTGTTGTATATTAATCCGGGCGCGTTTAGCCGTGTCCGGTCTCTTAACGGCCGGACTCGAGAATTGCCTTAAGAGGCTGCACTGTACTTCTGCCGCGAGAGCCGCTGTATGTTCCTCCGTTCGGAGAGAGCATTCGGTGTTTCCGTTGACCGTGATGACCCCTCGAGGGCCTGGCATCTTGAGCTTGAGGTATGCGTAGTGCGGCACCGCGTTGAACTTTGCGAACACGGTATGTCCAAGCAGAGCATGATAGCCGTTGCGGAACGGAACTATGTCGAAGATTAACTCCTCGCTTCAGAAGTTATCCGGGGATCCGAAGACCACTTCAGTGTAACTGAGCCTATACAATTGGCTTCTACACCTGGTATGACGCCTTTAAAGGTCGTCTTGGTAGGTTTGATCCTTGAGGGGTCTATGCCCATTTTGCACACTGTGTCCTGATAAAGCAGGTTCAGGCTGCTGCCGCCGTCCATCAGGACTCTGGTGAGGTGAAATCCATCGACGATTGGGTCTAGGACCAATGCGGCGAATCCGCCATGGCGGATGCTAGTGGGGTGGTCCCTCCGGTCAAAAGTGATCGGGTAGGAGGACCATGGATTGAACTTCGGGGCAACTGGCTCCATCGCGTATACGTCCCTTAGTGCACGCTTCCGCTCCCTTTTGGGTATGTGCGTTGCGTAGATCATGCTCACCATTCGCACCTGTGGGGGGAAACCCTTCTGTCCTCTATTGTTCGGCGGTCAGGTCTCTTCCTCGTCATCGCTGTGCAGCCCCTTGTCATTGTTTTCGGCAATTAACTTGCCTGCCTGTTTGAATACCAAACAGTCCCTGTTGGTGTGATTAACTGGCTTTTCAGGGGTGCCGTGTATCTGGCACAAGCGGTCGAGTATTCGGTCCAAATTGGACAGACCCGGGGTAGTTCTTTTGAATGGCTTTTTCCGCTGACCGGGTTTAGAGCCTCTGAATCCGGCATTGACTGCCATATCCTCACTATTGTCGCCGTTAATGCGGCGTTTGTTTTTGTTACCACGCGACCTGCCATTACGGTCCTTGATATCCGGACTGCCAGAACTTTTGCTGAGGTTGTTGCTGCGTGCTAGCCAGCTGTCCTCACCCGCGCAGAAGCGGGTCATGAGTGATGTGAGGGCTGCCATGGATTTTGGCTTTTCCTGTCCCAGGTGCTGGCCAAGCCACTCGTCGCAGATATTATGCTTGAAGGCTGCAAGGGCCTCCGCATCCGGACAGTCAACGATTTGGTTTTTCTTGGTTAAGAACCGTGTCCAGAATTGTCTGGCCGATTCGTCTGGCTGCTGAATTATGTGGCTTAGGTCATCAGCGTCTCGTGGTCGCACATACGTGCCTTGGAAGTTATCGAGGAATGCGGCTTCCAGGTCTTCCCAACTCCCAATTGACTATGCTGGCAAGATGTTAAGCCAATGTCGGGCTGGTCCTTTAAGCTTGAGGGGGAGATATTTGATGGCGTGAAGATCGTCACCGCGGGCCATGTGGATGTGAAGGAGATAGTCTTCGATCCAAACCGCTGGGTCTGTTGTGCCATCGTAAGATTAAATATTCACGGGTTTAAACCCTTCGGGGATTTGATGATCCATTACTTCGTCTGTGAAGCATAGTGAGTGTGCGGCGCCTCTGTACTGGGCGATATCACGACGAAGCTCAAAAGGGCTTTGTCTATTTTGTTCGGCCCGGCCGGACTTACTGTGTCTGCCGCGACGGTTGTCGTCATGTATCATGGGGCTCCCACGCGATCCATAGATCGATCTTGATTGTCTTGCCCTATCCTCCAATGTATCTCGCAAGTCCGGAGCGTTCCCCTGTGGCCTTGTGCTTTTCGAGCGATGCCGGGGTACAGGTTTAGTGAAGGGCCTAGAGGCCTCTCTATCGCGACCACGGGGTGGTCGGTCAGCCGTATTGTCTCCTGGTGATGCGGGTTCATACGCCTCCTCCTCTAATCGGGGGAGCAGCTTGCGTTTAGGGTAGCTTTTGGAGGGGCGTTCGAGCTCATGCTCTTCGGCCGCGAGGACTTCAGTCCATCTGTCGGCTAGCAGATCTTGATCAGCTCTAAGCTGTTGCTGCTTTTTCTTGAGGATGTTCGTCGTGGCCATAAGCCTGCGTTTAAAACGCTCTTGTTCGACGGGATCCTCAGGCACGACGAATTCATCGTCGTCGAGGCTTGCCTCGTCTCCGGAGGGAGGCATGTAATCCTCTACCTCTTCTTCTGCCGCTCTCTCATGAGGGTTGGCGTCTCCGTCCTCCTACGCTAGATCTTGCTGGAGTGGGTTGTCTTCGGCACTGTCCGGTGTATTATTATCTCCGGTGCCGGAATCTTCGTTCTTGCTGTGGTGGGATTTAGAGCGGCGCCGCTGACGCTGGCGCTTGGGCTGTTCCTTGGAGGGGTCATCCTCCGCTGCCCCTTCGCCATTCCCATCCTTTGGGGTATCCACCATGTATATGTCATATGATGAGGTGGCTTTCCAGTTCCCGGTAGGCGCTGGTTCTTGGTCATCTCCGGCATCGTCATCCATACCGTCGATGTCTTTGGAGTCGTAGTCTAGCATGTTGGTGAGATCATCGACAGTGGCTACCAAGTGGGTGGTGGGTGGGCTTTGAATTTCTTCGTCATCCGCATCCCAACCGTCCTGGCCGCAGTCCGGCCAGGACTCTCCTGATAACAAGAGATACTTCAGCGAACTCAAGATGTCGCCAAAAGGTGAGTGTTGAAAGATGTCCGCCGCGGTGAACTCCATTGACTATGTACTGCAAGGCAACAGCCTCACAGTCTTTTATTAAAACTCAAAGCAAAGTAGTACAAAGTTACAAAGTTAAGAGAGAGGAGGAGAGAGTAATACTTACAAAATAAGTGATTAGGGTAAGGAAGCTATCCAAGAGGTTAAACTATTCCTATATTTACATTTGATTCTATGAGCTAAAAGAGAGATGTCCTGCAAAAAATTCCTCCTCCATGCCCTGAAAGAAGGTGTTTCATTCCTGAAGATCTTCCCATTCCTTTGTATCCAAATATTCCAAGTGGCAGTGAATACTACCTCAGGGAAAAAAGGATGCCCAAAATCTCTCCTAGCATAAGAAGCCATGTCAAAAGTGGTCTGGTCTGGCTGTGGATTCCATGAAATACCCAGATAATTCCAGATACGTTGGCTAAAATTGCAGGCGAAGAATAGGTGTGCTCTGTCCTCATGTGATGCCAAATGGCATAGAACACAAGTGTCATCCTGTATGATCCAGTGCCGTCGCTGCATCATGTCTCTAGCGTTTAGACGATCCATCAGAAGGAGCCAACCAAAAACCTTAAACTTCAGAGTACAAGAGCATTTCCAAATCCACTTAAAGATGGGGTCAACCACATTGTCCGAAAAGCATGACAAGTAGTATATCTTGGACTGATAGTCACCAGTCTTGGAAGGCCATTTCCAGACATCTTTAACCCCTTCTTGAAGTTGAACCATATTAAGGAATACCTGAAGTTGATTGAACTCCTCAAAGGCCTCAACAGACAATGGTAGATGAAGGTTGTCAGATGGTTCGGGTAACTCCAAAATATCCTTGACTGTTAGAGTGTCATCAATGACAAAGGAGTGGAGTCTTGGAAATTGAAGCCGCATGTTAACCGTTGTGTTGTTAAATTGCCAACGGTCAAGCCAGAAAATCACTGTATCCCCCGATCGTACTTGTGGAACAGCCAAGTTACAAAACTTATCATAGAGCTTGAGTACATCTCTCCACCAGAAAGAACCGCAGTTTTGCGTGACTTGGGGGGCGCAGAAGCGTAATAAGTGTCCCAGATAAGAGATACCCATGGTACGTCCATCTTATTAAGGAACTTGAAAAGGTGCTTGATGAGTAAGGCATCGTTTTGAATGCCCAAGTCCAAAACTCCCAAACCACCACAAGTTTTAGGACGACATACCAAATCCCAAGCCGCCAAAGACTGCCGAGGCGTATCCGAGTTCCCTCTCCACAAGCATTGCCGCATAATCCGCTCGATCTGCTTCAATATACCCTGCGGTAATGAAAGGGTGCACAAGAAATATATTGGCATAGAACTTAGTACAGACTGTAAGAGTTGTAGCCGGCTGCCTTGATTCAAGAGACAAGAAGACGCAGATAATCGTCTTTCAATACGATCCACCAAAGGCAACAGATCATAAATTGTTGGCCGGGAAGTGCCCATTGGTAGGCCGAGGTAAGTGAATGGCATAGTACCAACATCACATCCAAGCAATGCAGCAACACGTGTGCCTTCATCATCAGTCATATTGATTGGTATCAAAGAGGACTTACTGAAGTTCACCCTGAGGCCGGTTGATTTGGCAAAGATGTCAAGCATTTGTTTGAAAGCAATGAGCTGACTATCAACAGCTGGAAGAACAATGAGCGTATCATCAGCATATTGCACGATCGGATAGTCCATCGAGGTAGTTGGGATTGGCAATGTGAGAATATTCCTGGAGCACATCTCGTTTACAACCGATTGGAGCAAATCCACCGCGATCACAAAGAGCAATGGAGATAGCGGATCACCTTGACGAACACCTGAACGACAGACAAAATGATTACCAGGCACTCCATTCAGAAGGACTGAAGAGGATCATGTCGATAGAATGCTGTCAATCCAACTAGTCCAACGGTTATCAAAACCCTTACATTTCAAAATCCTAAGTATCAACTCATGCTCAATGGTGTCAAACGCCTTTGTGAAGTCTAGTTTCAGGAGAATGATAGGCCTTTTGGAAGCTTTGCATTGGTGTATGTATTCAAAACACCATGCCAAACAGTCCTGGATGGATCGACACCGAAGAAAACCATATTGGTTTCGGTGTATACATTTGAGGATCAACCCTTGAAGACGATTTGCCAAGAGCTTCGTTAAGAACTTTAAACAAGTATTGGTCAATGATATTGGCCTAAAATCGCCAACATATTCAGGGCTTAGTTTCTTCGGAACGAGGGTGATAAGAGACGTGTTTAGACACTCCAAATTACATTTCCCTTCATAGACGAGGGTGAACTCCATGATCGGCGCCCAATCGGATTCGATCGGAGGGGGCGCAGGAGGTTCGGAGTCCGGCAAGGAGTCCGGCTCCTCAGAGTCACGAGCTTCATGAGGGACAAGGTCAGTGTTCAGCTCTATCGCCATAGAGGTTGCAGCCCCCGAGGCGGTGTCTAGCCATCCGTCCTCGACCTGCGCAGCCGGCTCCGAATTGAAGATCAGAGCGGGCTCGAGTGCGGCTTCTAGGGTACTGTCCGGCTACACAGCGAAATCATGCTTGCCGTGACAGTGCGGCACGCTCGGCTGTGGCTCGAATCCATCGAGGATCAAGTCCCTGCGGATGTCCGCCGTGAAGTTCAAACTTCCAAATCTGACCTGACGGCCAGGGGCGTAACTTTCGATCTGCTCTAGATGGCCAAGCGAATTGGCCCGCAGTGCAAATCTGCCAAATACGAAGATCTGTCCAGGGAGGAAGGTCTCACCCTGGACTGCGTCGTTGATGATGATTGAAGAAGCCATCGAGCCTATCTGTGACGACACAGAGGAACTCTCAATGAAAGCACCAATGTCGATGTCAAAACCGGCGGATCTCGGGTAGGGGGTCCCGAACTATGCGTCTAGGCGGATGGTAACAGGAGACAAGGGACACGATGTTTTACCCAGGTTCGGGCCCTCTTGATGGAGGTAAAACCCTACGTCCTGCTTGATTAATATTGATGATGTGTGTTACAAGAGTACATCTACCATGAGATCAAGGAGGCTAAACCCTAGAAGCTAGCCTATGGTATGATTGTTGTTCGTCCTACGGACTAAAGCCATCCGGTTTATATAGACACCGGAGAGGGCTAGGGTTACACAGAGTCGGTTACAATGGTAGGAAATCTACATATCCGTATCGCCAAGCTTGCCTTCCACGCCAAGGAAAGTCCCATCCGGACACGGGACGAAGTCTTCAATCTTGTATCTTCATAGTCTTGGAGTCCGGCCGATAATGATAGTTTGGCTATCCAGACACCCCCTAGTCCGGGACTCCCTCACATACCATTGGTCCAGTTTTTCATATCAGATGGCGGCATCATGTGATGTTGGCTTTGGATATGATCGACGTCATGCCGGTTCAGATGGCCCCTCTAGTTTTAGGCTTAGTGGGTTTAGATGTGGTTTTTCTTCTATTCGGGCTTAGCATCATTTGTCTCTCTGCTCCACGGGTCATGCACATGCTTGTTTCTATTCGTGCTATGTGTTGAACCCTCTTATGTACTCATTTCGTTTCCTTCTACAATCAAAAGATAGTAAGTTTCGCGTATTCGTGAAAAAAAAAGCTAGCAAAGTAATATAAGACCCGTCATCGATGCGAAAATAACCATATTTGCACCAACCATCTCCTCATACCACATGGATGACGAGGTTCTAAAAATATTAAAGTCCTCAAAAAGGGAACGATGCTCAAACACAACCATCACCGGATCCAACCACTAAAGCCAGAATCTAGTTTTTCACCATGAAGAACTAGTTCAAGCATATCCGAGCAATCCTTTAACAAGATAATGTCGGAGAAAATATTATTATAGGCAGGTATAACCAACTTGGTCAGACCTAGATTTTCACTATGGACTTCGAGACCGGGTGGTCGAGTAGCACCACCATCAAAGTCACTCATGTACTGTCTCCACCACTTTTCCGTGATCCAAGTAGCTACATGTGATGTGCGACCACCGCCACTGCACAATCATTCCTTCGTGTCAAGCCGTCATCCATGATTTACATCTCACCGCCGAAAGTTAACCATCGGATCAGGAGAGATGAACCCTTCCGAAGAAATTTCAATGACCACCACCGTCGTGGAGTCGCAGGAGGTCGCTCCAACACAGTCTGCAGCCACCACCACCACCCGGGCGACCGAATCTGAATCACTACCACCAAGTGTCTAAGCCGTCTAGATTTGAATCAGGGCGACTACGGCTAGGTTGACCATAGAGAAAGCCAAGCCATGGCAACCCGATATCAAATCCGGCCGCCACACCATCCACATGGCCGCAGACAGTCGTCGTCCATGCTCCATATTTATTCGACGCACAGGAGACAACCGAAGGACCCTGTCACCACGGTAGATGTTGGCGGCAACTGTGGCAGTGCAAACCGGCGGCAAGAACGCCCAGGAATGCCAAAGTCCGGTCGCCGGCCTGCAAGGACCAGGTCGGGCACTGTCGCTACTGTGACGCCCCCGATTCAATCGTACACTAATCATGCATGCAAACGTGTACGATCAAGATCAGGGACTCACGGGAAGATATCACAACACAACTCTAAAATAAAATAAGTCATACAAGCATCATATTACAAGCCAGGGGCCTTGAGGGTTCGAATACAAGTGCTCGACACAAACGAGTAAGCGGAAGCAACAATATCTGAGTACAGACATTAGTTAAACAAGTTTGCCTTAAGAAGGCTAGCACAAACTGGGATACAGATCGAAAGAGGCGCAAGCCTCCTACCTGGGATCCTCCTAAACTACTCCTGGTCGTCATCAGCGGCCTGCACGTAGTAGTAGGCACCTCCAGTGTAGTAGGAATCATCGTCGACGGTGGCGTCTGGCTCCAGGGCTCCAGCATATGGTTGCGACAACTAGGTAGAAGGGAAAGGGGGAAAAGAGGGAGAAAAGCAACCGTGAGTACTCATCCAAAGTACTCGCAAGCAAGGAGCTACACTACATATGCATGGGTATATGTGTAAAGGGCCATATCGGTGGACTGAACTGCAGAATGCCAGAATAAGAGGGGGATAGCTAATCCTGTCGAAGACTACACTTCTGGCCACCTCCATCTTGCAGCATGTAGAAGAGAGTAGATTGAAGTCCTCCAAGTAGCATCGCATAGCATAATCCTACCCGGTGATCCTCCCCTCGTCGCCCTGTGAAAAAGTGATCACCGGGTTGTCTGTGGAACTTGTCTGGGTGTGTTTTATTAAGTATCTGGTTCTAGTTGTCATAAGGTCAAGGTACAACTCTGGGTCGTCCTTTTACCGAGGGACACGGCTATTCGAATAGATAAACTTCCCTGCAGGGGTGCACCACATAACCCAACACGCTCGATCCCATTTGGCCGGACAAACTTTCCTGGGTCATGCCCAGCCTCGGAAGATCAACACGTCGCAGACCCACCTAGGCACAACAGTTAGGTCAGCACGTCGGTCTAAATCCTATGCGCGCAGGGGTCTGGGCCCATCGCCCATTGCACACCTGCACATTACGAGGGCAGCCGGAAGCAGAACTAGCCCCCTTAATACTAGAGCAGGCTTACAATCCAATTCGGCGCGCGCCGCTCAGTCGCTGACGTCACGAAGGCTTCGGCTGATACCACGACGTCGAGTGCCCATATATTTCCCGCGTAGTTGGTTAGTGCGTATAGGCTAGTGGCCAGACTCAGATCGAATACCAAGATCTTGTTAAGCGTGTTATTATGAAGTAACCGCGAACGCCGACCAGGGCCAGGCCCACCTCTCGCCTAGGCGGTCTCAACCTGCCATGTCGCTCTGCCTCAAAGTAACAGTCGGGGGCCGTCGGGAACCCAGTCCCACCTCTACCGGGATGGAGCGACATGTCCTTTCAGCCCCCACATCGTAATCACTTGCGGGTACTCAACGAGCCAACCCAACTTTAGTCACCATTTGTATAGTATGTATATATGTATAGTATATACCCGTGATCACCTCCCAAGTGATCATGGCCCGATAGTATAGCAAGGCAGACTGACAAGAATGTAGGGCCACTAATGGTAAACTAGCATCCTATACTAAGCATTTAGGATTGCGGGTAAGGTATCAATGACTGTAGCAACAATGACAGGCTATGCAACAGAATAGGAGTAACCGAACAGTAACATGCTACACTACTCTAATGCAAGCAGTATAGAGAAGAATAGGCGATATCTGGTGATCAAGGGGGGGCTTGCCTGGTTGCTCTGGCAAGAAGGAGGGGTCATGAACACCGTAGTCGTACTGGGTAGCAGCGACGTCTTTCTCGGTGTCTAGCGAGAGAAGAGGGGGGAAGAAACAATAAATATAAAAGCAAACATAAGCATGACGATGGAAGACATGACAATGCGCGGTGCTAGGTGTGCCCAATCGCGGTAGTAGGTGATACCGGCGAAGGGGGAAAACATCCGGGAAGGTATCCCCGGCGTTTCGCATTTCAGGACAAATGAACCGGAGGTGAAATGTTGCAGGTTCACTATGCTAGGGATGCGTGGCGGATGAACAGGCTGCGTATCCGGATTCGTCTCGTCGTTCTGAGCAACTTTCATGTACAAAGTATTTTCATCCGAGCTACAGTTTATTTTATATTAATTTTAAAAGTTTTAAATCATTTTTAGAATTTATTTATTTAACTTAATTCAACATTATCCAGAATAGTGAATGCTAACGTCATCATGATGTTAGCATGACGTAAGCAGTCAACAGGGTGTTGACTGGGTCAAACTGATGTGTGGGTCCAGTGGGACCCACCTGTCATGGACTAAACATATTAATTAGGGTTTAATTAAACCGGATTAGTTATGTTTAATTAAACTAGATTAATTAAGTTAAATAAATTATTAACTAATTAGTTAATTAATTATTTAATATATTTTTGTATTTCTTATTATCATTTTTAACCCTTTTCTTTTAATCCATTTTCGTTCTCAGGGACGTGGGCCCCGTTTGTCACTCCCCCAAAGGCCAAACAGGCGCGGTGCACTGGGCTCGGGTTAACGGGGGTGGAGCAGAGCCACAGGGCTCGCAGGCGCGAGCACCGGCAGCCAGGGGCCGCGCAGGCGGCGACCTGTGCAGGGCTGGGGCAAGGAGGGGTGCGGCCAGGCGGACGCAACGGCATGGGCGCGAGAGGAGCGCGGGCAGTGGCGCCCGAGGCCATGAGCAGGCGAGCACGTCCATGGGGCGCGACGGTGACGAAGCGGCACGAGGCCGGTAGCCATCAGGGACGGCAGAAGGCCACGGCGCGAACGACGGGCGCGCCCGGATCCGGCAATGAAAGCAAAGGGGGAGAGGAGGGGGCGATGCTCACGGTGGCCGTAGGGGTTTGGTAGCGGGGCGCGGGGAGGAGGACAGAGTCGACGAGGATGGAGAGGTAGCAGTCTGGCAGGGAGGAGGAGGCAGGCCGGCGAGGGACCTCCGGCGACTGGCGGCGGGGTGACGGCGCCGGCAATGGCATTGAGAGGCGGGGGCAGAGCCGGGCTGGGCACGCGTGCTCGACGGGACGGACCCGGGAGCGGCAGCATGCTAGGCCGGCATGGGCAAGGCCAGCACAGGCCGACCGATGCAGCGAGCGGTGGTGGGCGTGATCGTGGGGGTGGTAGGTGACGCGGTCGACACGGCGAGGGGCGCCGATGCCAGATCCAATCTGGATCGGGGGAAGCAGAGGGAGGAGTGGCGAAAGTGGGGTGGGTGGTTAGGGTTTTCCCCCAGTGGGGTGGATATGGGGGAGGGTGTGGGGCGCGGCTGGGCCGGCCTGGCGGCCCGATGGCCTGCTGGGTCATGGCCCAGTGGGGGGAAGGGGGTTTCCTTTTCTTTTTCTTACCTTTCTGTTTTTTTATTTATTTATTTTCTTTTCTATTTTAATTCAATTTAAAATATTTGTGCATTCTGTAAAAGTGTGTTTCCTTCACCTTAAATTCCCAAACATTAATTGGCACACTCCGAACATTTTAGTTTTAAAGTTTGAAAATTATTGTTGTTTGACATATTTTGAATTTGACTTTTGAACCGGTTTTCGAACGAATGAGAGGTTAGCAACAGTAACCGGGGTGACGTGGCATCATTAACGGGGGATTATTGTAGCCTGATTATCCGGACGTCACAATTCTCCTCCACTACAAGAAATCTCGTCCCGAGATTTAAGCCGTGGAGTAAGGGGGGAAGGTGCTGGTAGCGAAAAACCTAACGAGTCTTCTCGGTCTTGGCTGCCCTTTCGAAGAGTTTGATCCCTTTAGTTGATGTCTTTATTCCTCTGCTTCATGTCATCATGATGAAGTCGGCATCCTTTCTTCGGGAACTCCATCATACCTACGAAAGAATAAAAGGGGGTACTCCGAGAGAACGGACCTCGATAAGGTTGAGTATGTGGTCGATAACATCAGGGAAGGTGGCGGAAAGTAACTCTCGAATGGAAACTTGAGACAATATCGAGAGCAAAGTAAGTAGGTACCATGAGACGTTTCGAGCGGGTAGGCAATCGTTCGATGCATGAAACATAGTGTGAAAGGGGGTTCAAATCAATCGGAATAAGTATTCTGTCGGATACCAGTATAGATCAGTAGGACGGTGGTCCATGAATTACATATGAGGACACGCGCGAGAATAAATTTGGGAATAGGGGGTGCACAGGAGAGTCAGGTTTCGATCATGTGGAACTGTGGGTTATGGGCCCACCATGTGGTTGAAAGTAGGAAGGGGGCCGACATCTTGCACAGTCACGATAGTAAGACGTGTCAGAGGGTAGCCTGTCAGTTATGTCGGCAACAACATCGGTACCAAGGGCGAGGGACGAAGAGAACCATTTTCCTGCTTGTTAGGATGAGGCGGACCAATAGGCAAAGTTCTCTTCCATCGATGGTTACCAGAATGTCATCAACAATAGTAATAGGGTCTTACTGATAGAGTTGTACACTGAGGTGTTTACATAAGCAGGAGAATATTATTGCTTAGATCATAAAGATCACAAGAAACGTTAAACCAACCAAAGGAAAGGAAAATACAATTATCAGATTAAACAGAACAATGGAAAGGAAAATGTGTTTAAACACATATTTCAAGGGTATATCCTTCCCAAGGACAAGCAGAGCATGATATCCATGACAGGATATAATGTAGAAAACTCTTTAGGTAGGGGAGAAAATTTTCATGACCTTACCCATACAGCGGTGTTTGGATAATTGATCAAGAAACATTTAGCATTGGGCCTTAAATGTTCTTGTTGAAAATCGGAGTACCACAGACATGCTTCGAGATAGCATTGACATGGTCTTCAAGCAAAGGTCGGACTTGGATAGACAAAGGATTCATCAGGAACAACTTATAGAATAAGTCTTACAATTTCCTCATGGAAGAATGGTTAACCTTGTTAAAAAGGAAACCATAATAGCAGATCCTCCGGCCAGGTGTGCTAGGCATGACATCACCTTATCGGTTCATATAAGGACCAATGTTATGGCTCTTGGAAAATATCCGAACCATCATATCAGACCGAGTTTCAGATCTGGTTGGGGTCATGATACCTCAGACTCGGGATGCCTGAGAAGGAAGGTGCAACACAAATTGACGAGAAGACATTGTAAGATTCTCGGGAAATGAACTACAAAAGCGAGTTCCAAAACAAAAGTTCATCATTAACCAAGGAGAAAATGAGGATGTGGTTGATGGACTCAGAGACAATTCATCGAGATTTCCAAAAGATGGATTTCCACAATTATGTGAACAAGGAGATAGCTTTTGTCTGATCAAATGATATAATGAGGTATGCTCGAGGAGACATACACGATTAAACATTGGTTGACGGTGCACCCGAAATACGGACTTAGGTAGCACAAACAATGTTAGAATGGCGGTTCGATAACCAATGGTCTAAGAATGAAATGTTGACCATTAACTTCAAAGCAATAAGGTTGCCAGAAGTTTTAAAATTACTACTCCATCTGTCGGTATTCCTATTAGGAACAAAACGGGGACCAAGAAAAGAATGGTGATGGTGAAGTATCACTTATATCAAGAATTCTCAAGAGGTGGTGAAATTCTCACAACATCCTTGACAAAAAGGCAGTAATACTTAAAGGTAGATCATAATATGGGCTAGATAGCAAGTTGCATCCATAACATGAACAAGTTTGTGATGAAAGGAAGGTAAGGATGTTGTTGATGGTAACTGAAATTACCAAGGAACGAGGATGGCACTTATCATCAAGAATTCCATCGATATCCTAGAAGGAGTCAAAATGTTGATGATGATCACGACAATTTGTTGTCGAGAGGATCCACGAAGAAGCAATTGAACAGCGACTGCATCAAGCAAAAGGACTGATGCAATAAAAGATTATTGGAGCCACAGATACGACACAAACTCGAAATCAAGCTTGCTGTTTTTAAGGCGAAGTTATATGAGGAGGAAGATCGACATAAGGTTAGCTCAACGTCAAAAATTGTGCTCCGGAAAGAAGGACCAGGTAGCACAGTTAAAATTTAGCACAATAATGATATAGCCGATCAGGCTAGGAATGACTTGAAGGATTATTAAACTCATAAGCAACAAAGATTACTTAGAGTTGTTGAACCAGAATGCGGAATCAGTTCACTTACCGGTGTTCTTGAGCGACTAACAACTCAGAACTCGTGAAAAAAAATGGAATCAGTGAGAAATAATAGTTGATGAAGACTTATAAGATGCAACACAGTTCTTAATATTCTCAAGATACCAGAGGGTAATACTCGATGGTAGATCAAGGTAGAGGTTGGACTGGTGTATTGACTTGCAAAAGACAAGTGCTTTAACTTGTCCGAGAAATGGGATCAAAGGGAAAATATGGTCGGAACCACGATTGCATAGGATCAATTTACAGATACCGAATGATATTATATCAACGAAATAGTTATCATTACAAGAAGCTTCTATGGTAGGATCTACATCGTGTCCATGGGCATGAACACAAGTTCAAGGTCGACTCCCACTTCTTCAATGTATAACCTTCCATTCACCTCTTGCTTTTCAAAAATGACATTAGTTGTTGAAAATGTTTATCTAGTGCAATACCAGATAAGTATGACCCGTGAAATCTTTCGGGTTCACACAGATTAAGGAAGGCATAGATTCAACCCATCGGGGCATCGTAGAAACATATACCACAACTTCAGGAGTAGATAATACAAGTTCGGAAGTGCAGCATGGTTGACAAAGCAAAGGATACAGTTTACCAAAGGCATTATTTACCCTAGGAAAGGCTCACAAGGTTATTGAATATGAAGGACAATGTCGGATAAAATCCAATAAAGGATCCGGTGGTCCTCAAGGGATCTGATGTGAGCATCGGTACTCAATCAGAAGAAGAAGGAATGCAAGGAGATCAGATTGTAGAAACAACTGACTAATTCAGAGCTCAAATGTAAAGGAATTAAGATTTTCCAACTCAAGGGATCAAAAGCAAGAGCTCTGATTAAGGATGGATAAGCTTAATAGACTTAGGGGTACACCCGACGACAATTGTTCGGTCGAGAACCAACTCATGTTCAAAAATGACGTCTGAGCCAGAAGGATGAATTCTAATTGCGACTGATGATTGCGAACATCCGCATCATATTGAATCAACGGTCTCAAAACAATGGTGCAAGGGATGTCAATGAATAAAGCTAGGCATTTGGATTTAACCATAATGCAAGCAGACAAGAATTTCTAGAGCCATAGGCTGCAGAGGATTCTCGAAAGATCGGATAATATTTCGAAGAATTTTGTGAAAACACCTGAACAACTAAGGATTAATTTGCAGGTGTATTCAGGCGACAAGGAACTGCAAGGAAGTAGGCACAAATGATTATCGAAACAACAACAAGTATTTCGAGGTATCTTGTAATAACAAGACCAACTAGGGATGAATGTAAGAATGACAACTGCATGTAGTTATCCACCAGGGTTGACGGTGGAAGGGGAATTGCCAATGCGATGAACACAAGTTCTCGGGTTAACAGCCGAGAGTATCTTCAGGGTCTTTCTGGTGCAGCAGGCGATCATCTGTAGTAAGGGGCTCTCCTGGTGGATGTGATCACAAGATCCTAGTGTTAGTTTTAGTAAAACCATTTTAACCCGAATAGAAGAGAGACCAGAGTCCCAGAGTATAGACGAGGAATAAAAGATCCTACTACCACCCAATGCGATGTGGGCCTATAAGCCACACAGCCATGTTAGTAAAAAGTTTGCAATGACTAGACTCAACTTCGGCCAAGGAGTGTGGAAGAGGGATTCTTACAGGAAGTCGGCTCTGATACCAAGTTGTGACGCCCCCGATTCAATCGTACACTAATCATGCATGCAAACATGTACGATCAAGATCAGGGACTCACGGGAAGATATCACAACACAGCTCTAAAATAAAATAAGTCATACAAGTATCATATTACAAGCCAGGGGCCTCGAGGGTTCCAATACAAGTGCTCGACACAAACGAGTAAGCGGAAGCAACAATATCTGAGTACAGACATTATTTAAACAAGTTTGCCTTAAGAAGGCTAGCACAAACTGGGATACAGATTGAAAGAGGCGCAGGCCTCCTGCCTGGGATCCTCCTAAACTACTCCTGGTCGTCGTCAGCGGCCTGCACGTAGTAGTAGGCACCTCCAGTGTAGTAGGAATCATCATCGATGGTGGCATCTGGCTCCAGGGCTCCAGCATCTGGTTGCGACAACACGGTAGAAGGGAAAGAGGTAAAAGAGGGAGAAAAGCAACCGTGAGTACTCATCCAAAGTACTCGCAAGCAAGGAGCTACACTACATATGCATGGGTATATGTGTAAAGGGCCATATCGGTGGACTGAACTGCAGAATTCTAGAATAAGAGGGGGATAGCTAATCCTGTCGAAGACTACGCTTCTGGCCACCTCCATCTTGCAGCATGTAGAAGAGAGTAGATTGAAGTCCTCCAAGTAGCATCGCATAGCATAATCCTACCCGGCGATCCTCCCCTCGTTGCCCTGTGGAAAAGCAATCACCGGGTTGTCTGTGGAACTTGTTTGGGTGTGTTTTATTAAGTATCTGGTTCTAGTTGTCATAAGGTCAAGGTACAACTCTGGGTCGTCCTTTTACTGAGGGACACGGCTATTCGAATAGATAAACTTCCCTGCAGGGGTGCACCACATAACCCAACACGCTCGATCCCATTTGGCCGGACAAACTTTCCTGGGTCATGCCCGGCCTCGGAAGATCAACACGTCGCAGCCCCACCTAGGCACAACAGAGACGTCAGCACGCCGGTCTAAATCCTATGCGCGCAGGGGTCTGGGCCCATCGCCCACTGCACACCTGCATGTTGCGAGGGCGGCTGGAAGCAGAATGAGCCCCCTTAATACAAGAGCAGTCTTACGTTCCAATCCGGCGCGCGCCGCTCAGTCGCTGACGTCACGAAGGCTTCGGCTGATACCACGACGACGAGTGCCCATATCTTTCCCGCGTAGTTGGTTAGTGCGTATAGGCCAGTGGCCAGACTCAGATCAAATACCAAGATCTCGTTAAGCGTGTTATTATGAAGTAACCACGAACGCCGACCAGGGCCAGGCCCACCTCTCGCCTAGGCGGTCTCAACCTGCCATGTCGCTCCGCCTCAAAGTAACAGTCGGGGGCCGTCGAGAACCCAGTCCCACCTCTACCGGGATGGAGCGATATGTCCTTTCAGCCCCCACATCGTAATCACTAGCGGGTACTCAACGAGCCAACTCGACTTTAATCACCATCTGTATAGTATGTATATATGTATAGTATATACCCGTGATCACCTCCCAAGTGATCACGGCCCGATAGTATAGCAAGGCAGACTGACAAGAATGTAGGGCCACTAATGGTAAACTAGCATCCTATACTAAGCATTTAGGATTGCGGGTAAGGTATCAACGACTGTAGCAACAATGACAGGCTATGCAAAAGAATAGGAGTAACCAAACAGTAACATGCTACACTACTCTAATGCAAGCAGTATAGAGAAGAATAGGCGATATCTGGTGATCAAGGGGGGGCTTGCCTGGTTGCTCTGGCAAGAAGGAGGGGTCGTCAACACCGTAGTCGTACTGGGTAGTAGCAGCGTCTGTCTCGGTGTCTAGCGAGAGAAGAGGGGGGAAGAAACAATAAATATAAAAGCAAACATAAGCATGACGATGGAAGACATGACAATGCGCGGTGCTAGGTATGCCCAATCGCGGTAGTAGGTGATACCGGCGAAGGGGGAAAACATCTGGGAAGGTATCCCCGGTGTTTCGCATTTCCGAACAGATGAACCGGGGGTGAAATGTTGCAGGTTCACTATGCTAGGGACACATGGCGGATGAATGGGATGCGTATCCGGATTTGTCTCGTCGTTCTGAGCAACTTTCATGTACAAAGTATTTTCATCCGAGCTATGGTTTATTTTATGTTAATTTTAAAAGTTTTAAATCATTTTTAGAATTTATTTAATTAATTTAATTCAACATTATCCAGAATAGTGAATGCTGACGTCATCATGATGTCAGCATGATGTCAGCAGTCAATAGGGTGTTGACTGGGTCAAACTGACGTGTGGGTCCAGTGGGACCCACCTATCATGGACTAAACATATTAATTAGGGTTTAATTAAACTGGATTAGTTATGTTTAATTAAACTAGATTAATTAAGTTAAATAAATTGTTAAGTAATTAGTTAATTAATTATTTAATATATTTTTGTATTTCTTATTATCATTTTTTAACCCTTTTCTTTTAATCCATTTTTTTTCTCAGGGACGTGAGCCCCGTTTGTCACTCCCCCAAAGGCCAAACGGGCGCGGTGCACTGGGCTCCGGTTAACGGGGGTGGAGCGGAGCCACAGGGCTCGCGGGCACGAGCACCGGCAGCCAGGGGCCGCGCGGGTGGCGACCAGAGCAGGGCTGGGGCAAGGAGGGGTGCGGCCAGGCGGACGCAACGGCATGGGCGCGAGAGGAGCGCGGGCAGTGGCGCCCGAGGCCATGAGCAGGTGAGCGCGTCCATGGGGCGCGACGGTGGCCATCAGGGACGGCAGAAGGCCACGACGCGAACGACGGGTGCGCCCGGATCCGGCAATGAAAGCAAAGGGGGAGAGGAGGGGGCGATGCTCACGGTGGCCGTAGGGTTTGGCAGCGGGGCGCGGGGAGGAGGACGGAGTCGACGAGGATGGAGAGGTAGCAGTCCGGCGGGGAGGAGGAGGCGGGCCGGCGAGGGAGCTTCGGCGACTGGCGGCGGGGTGACGGCGTCGGCGATGGCATTGAGAGGCGGGGGTGTAACCGTGCTGGGCGCGTGTGCTCGACGGGACGGACCCGGGAGCGGCAGCACGCTAGGCTGGCATGGGCGAGGCCAGCACAGGCCGACCGATGCAGCGAGCGATGGCGGGCATGATCGTGGGGGCTGTAGGCGACGCGGTCGACACGGCGAGGGCGCCGATGCCAGATCCAATCTGGATCGGGGGAAGCAGAGGGAGGAGTGGGGAAAGTGGGGTGGGTGGTTAGGGTTTCCCCCCCCCCCCAGTGGGGTGGATATGGGGGAGGGTGTGGGGCGCGGCTGGGCCGGCCTGGCGGCCCGATGGCCTGCTAGGTCGTGGCCTAGTGGGGGGGAAGGGGGTTTCCTTTTCTTTTTCTTACCTTTCTATTTTTTTATTTTTTTATTTTCTTTTCTGTTTTAGTTCAATTTAATATATTTGTGCATTCTGTAAAAGTGTGTTTCCTTCACCTTAAATTCCCAAACATTAATTGGCACACTCCGAACATTTTAGTTTTAAAGTTTGAAGATTATTGTTGTTTGACATATTTTGAATTTGACTTTTGAACCAGTTTTCGAACCAATGAGAGGTTAGCAACAGTAACCAGGGTGACGTGGCATCGTTAACGGGGGATTACTATAGCCTGATTATCCGGGCGTCACAGATAAGACACCTGTTGCACCATGATGCTCGCATCGCACCAACCGAAAACACTCCACCACTGCACACCCACCTACAGGCACACACGTGTGGTCCTTCGAGTAGCCCCCGTGATGCGGGGAGCCATGACCATCGTACCACCAATGATCGAGATCTAGGCGACTAGCCATGCAGTGAGATGTCTTGCTGCCACCCTCCCTGGAGTTTACCCATGCTTCGCCTGCGAGCACCTCAAGTAGAAGCGAGACCAGAGAGAGAGGACGCTGGTGCAAGATCATGGATGTTGCCTAGAGGGCGGGTGAATAGGCGCTTTAAAATAATTATGGTTTAGGTTTGAACAAATGTGGAATGAAACTAGCATTTAATTTGTCAAGCACAAAACCTAAAATAGCAAGGCACACCTATGTGCACCAACAACTTATGCTAAGTAAGATCAACAACTAAGTGATAGCAAGATATATAACATGAAACACTATGTCTATCACAAAGTAAAGTGCATAATTAAAGGGCTCGGGTAAAAGATAACTGAGGCACGCGGAGACAACGATGTATCCCGAAATTCACACCCTTGCGGATACTAATCTTAGTTTGGAGCGGTGAGGAGGCACAATGCTCCCCAAGGAGCCACTAAGGCCACCGTAATCTCCTCACGCCCTCACACAATGCAAGATGTCGTGATTCCACTAAGGGACCCTTGAGGGTGGTCACCGATGTCGGTGTTCTGGGAACGGGGGTACCCAGACTTGCCTGACTGCGGCCTGCAGCGTGGCTCAAGGAGTGGCCCAGTACGGCCCATCTTCGTCAACACAAGCTCAAGACCCTCGCAAGGGGCCAAGCCTCGCGGGGCGGACGACAGAAAGCTTCCTCACGCGCAGCCTCGTCAGGCTAGCTCGTGAGGAGGCGGAGAGATCAAGGCGGGGTACCTCACGAGGTGCCCAGGACGCAAGCCATGACGACCGAAGCCAGGCGGGCGCCAGGCGGGCGCCGGCCTGTGCAGTGTCCTTGTTTCCCCTTCGGTGCAAAGGGGGCAAGCACAGGCCAAGGCATCAGGCAAACGTTACCGTTTCGGTGCAACAAGACCAAGACCAGCAGAACGGCAGGACGGAGGTCATCGTGGAGCCCAGGAAGGCGTCATCGTCACAGTCTTTGGCAGGCGAGGACCAACTTCAGTCAGGATATCCCCTTCAAAATGGCCAACTGTTGGTGCCCTTCCCGCTCAATATTTGGGAAGAGGACCAGGGCCTCGCTCTATAAATAGGACTAGCCATTCTCGAGGCAGGGGAGGATCGACCGATCGAACCTTAGCCAGAACCACCCACACCAGCACAAGAACTCCTCCCCTCGCGAGGTTGTTCTTCCTTTGTATTGTTCAACATCAGCCCCTGAGGCAATCCACATATCACACACTGGAGTAGGGTATTACACCACAATGGTGGCCTGAACCAGTATAAACCTTGCGTCCCTTGTGTTGTTCTTCATGTAGCCTAGATCCTTTGCGAGGCGGTGAGATGTGAGCCGGTAGAGGAGTGATCTCCGCGCACACCCCAGAGTTCGAACCTTAAGGGTCTGCCAGAACCCGAAATCCTACATTTGGCGCGCCAGGTAGGGGTGCACCGAAATCCTTCTCCCGCCGCCCCGCGTTTTGTCGCGTCGTCATCCTCATGTCCGGCGACCCGATGGGCAACACCGACCCCTGGGCGGCCTGGCCCGCCCGCACCGAGCCGCCCGCCTAGGGCGACCTCAACCTTGTGCCCCAGGAAGCCGCGCTCTGCAGGGTGCTGCGGGCCGCGGGCGACGCGGCCAGGCACCGCCTGCTCTCATGCTGCAGCAGGTGCGGTTAGCAGCAAGGGCTTCAAGCCATGCCGCAGCCACAGTGCCATACACCCGACGGGAGCAAGCGAATTCAAGGGCCGCACTCACGGTGGCCCAAGAACTACTATGATGCAGGCTGCTGGAGGGCGGCCATGACATGCTACTGGAGCGGGTGGCAGAGCTCCTGGGCTCTGCCGCTGCGGGGGCTCATCCCTTCTGCGCCCAGCTGCCACCCCAGGTCCAGGGCGGACCGTATGGAGGCCCCATACGTGCCCATGCAGCTCCGAGCGGGTTCCAAGGCCTCCCCAGCGCTAACCTGGCCATCAGCGCTGGGCGACCAACAGTGCCGGCTCCGCCTCTGACCGGCGAAGGGGCATTCGCTGCAGCCCACAGCCCCGGAAGGCCGCCACGCTACCACCCCCAAGACAGCACTTCGATCTAGACTGCATGGCATGTGGGGCACTACAATGAAGCATTCGTAGCGGCGGCCACGGAAGCTTATGTGCCCCACATGGTAGATCAAGGGCGAGCACTGGAAGAAGACCATGGCTCGTTCCTTGGCCCAGGCTGGGGGGAAGAGACGACGGAAGCTGAGCTCTTTCGGGAACCCCAGGAGAGCCTCGACGACCGCGCTGGTGGTAGCAACTATCCGATACCAGTAATTCCTCAGGAACAAGCTTACGCTAACGATGGGTCACAGGAGGTACAGGTTGCCATGGCAGATGGCTGCCCCAATCCAGCAGCTTCCTACCCCACAGGAGGAGGGCACCGGGGGCTGCCGGAGAGGGGCCGAGATCCGGCCTCACCCCCTCGGCGCTTGGAGCAAGGCGTCCTCAGGAGGTAGGCCCTTTGCCGGGGAGGTGCCCCAGGGCCTGCCCCCGGCAGAGGACCCGTGGTCGTCGGGGGAACCGCTGGCGACCGCTCTATCCCATCGGCGGCGTCCTCGGTCTCCGCCCGTCGTCGATGGCAATAGAGTGTGGTGCAAGGCGGGGCCCTCGTCTGGCGATATGAAGCAAGGCCGGTACCTGTGAAGAAGGCCCAGTGCCTGTGAAGCTCGCCGCCCCGTGACACTCTCACGTAATAATGAGTGGGGCTGTACACGCCCCGGAGTCTCCGGAGAGCCACCCTCGGGCCTCGGGGGCTCCCGCCCAGGCCCAGTGGCAGCACTTAGCTCCGCGCTGGTGAGAAGACGTCGAAGACTAGACTAGGTGCCGGACGCGGCTTTTTTGCTTTTTTGCCTTTCTCTTGGTTGTCGAGTTTCCTCGGTTTGAATTTAAGTTGGATTTGAGCTTGAGACTTGCGTGTGTTCGGGGAAGGGGTGTTTAGTCTTGTTTGAGCAATCTCTCGCGTTCTAGTTGTCGCTTTGCATCCAATCAGCATCAGCTGCCTCCCCTCGCGAGCCCCTCATGAGTCGGGACAGGCCAGGCACGTGTGCAGCCCGAACTGCTGTCACTACGCCCTCTCAGGAGGTTCTCATCACAGGATCAGTGGGTCCACACAGGAGACACTCGGGGCACTGCGACCCCCGCAGGATCGCTCGGGACCCGTCCAGGCCAAAGGTAAACAAGTCAACTGCCCCATCATAGGGCCAATGGCTCAGCATAAGCGTGCATGCGGCATTATGTCTACAAGGACACCAACCGCAAACCTTTACACGAGGGGCTCCCCCTCCCAAAATGCTCTTACAACCTTCAGGGCCAAGCCCGACTGTTTTCGTGCAGGGTAAATAGCGGAGGAGACACGCGATCAATCAGACAAATCCCCCAATGCATCTTCAGGAGCACCTCCGGGGTCATCACTGGCGTTGCTGGCCTCACCATCACCCACGTCGTCGCCGTCATCGGCATCCGGATCGTCCACCACGCCGCCTTCTCGGCGGCCACGACTACGCCGTCGTCATCAGTGGTGAAGGCCCTAACAAGGGCGTCCCCGTTGTCTTCCACCCACTGCACCAGATCGCCCCGGATGGCCACGGGCACCGGTGCGATGGCGGCGTCGAAATCAAAGTGGGGGTCCCTGTCCTGAAGATAAATGAAGACGCGAGAGAAAGCACGTCCAAGCAGGGCATGGCTCCTCTCCTGAACGAGCCTGTCGGCCCTGGCAGACCGAGTCTCCAGCTGCGTCACCACATCTGTGAAGAACCGAAGGTTGCCGGCATAGTTAATCACACGGGGCTCCTCAACGGCCGCCTCACAGATGTTGCCCAAGGCCATGTTAGCCCTTTCCCAGAGCGCGCGTAGCATGGGGCCATGCACGTGCTCCAAAGTCTACCACTGCGTATCTCGTCCTCGTTCTGCTGCGTAACGGCCTCAGCCTCATCAACCCTCTGATGAAGAAGGAGCACCTTAGCGTGGGAAGAAGCCAGCTCTGTCTGCGCTGCGCCAAGGGCGGCCCCGGAGGCGTCCGCACGCCGTGTCACTTCATTCAGCTTGGCCCTAAGGGCAGTGGACCTGCCCTCCGCTTCGGCCCTGATCAGCTCCAGCCTTCCTCCCTACTCGCGTTCAAGATTCGAGCGAGCCTCCGCCACGCGACGGTCAACCTCCTGTTGGACTCGGGCTTCCCGCGCGGTGACATCATCATCCGCCTGAGTCACCAGGTGCTCCCTCGTCTCCAACCGCTCGAGGTCAAGGGTGCGCTCAGCGGCTTCCAGCGCCAGCGCCTCCTCACGCCTCTGGAGCTCCGCCTGGTCGACGGAAGCCCCCTTCAGCGACACAAGGGCTGCCTGACGCAGCTCCACTTGCTGCTCTAGGGAGTTGCTCCAGGCTTGGAGCTCCCACGCGCGCTACCCTGCAGCCTTGCGCCACCGGTCTGCCTCCCGAGCCTCCTCGGTGGCTTGGGAGCAGGCCTCCCGCGAAGCCGCCAGCGACGATTCGGCCTTCATGTTGTCAAGGTCACGCTGATGACGTGCAAGGGCGACGGCTACCTTCAGCTTGTGCCTCTCCTCAGCAAGGCGCAGACCTTCGGCCTCAAGGCGCGCGTCCTCGCCGGCAAGCTCCGCGCCAAGCTGGCTCACTGCATCAACCGCCCTCTGAAGAAACTCTTGGCGAAGGGTGCGGTGCTCCCGAGCGCGCCCGACCACGTCTCCGGTGTCATCCTCCGCCGATGGTGAACGCGGAGGGCCCTGAGGGGTTGGCGCCCCAGCAATCGCCAGACGGACCCCGCCAGGAATCCAACCTGGCGCCGGTCCACTCCCAGAAGAGGAACTCAAGACCGACCTCAGCCAGTCACCATCCACGACCAAGGGAGGAGCTCGGGGCAGGCTGGCTGTGCCCCAGGGGAGCTCGCGAAGGAGGGGCATGAGGCACGCAGGAATAAGATGCTCCGCTGGACGGCTCACTTCTCCGACCAGCCCCATGGCAAGAGCGGTACTCGAGCTCGGGGCGCTCAAAATTGGTGGAGAGGGCGAAGCTTGAGGGGGTGGCTCCTCAGACGCCTCCATGAACTCGGCGAGAAGGGCCCTGAAAGGCAATGGTCAGCTGAAGCAACGGGAAAGTAAGGGACCAAGAAAGGAGGAGACTTACTCGTCGATGGCAAAGTACTTCCTACGCTTCAATAGACGGCAGGGGTAATCATCACCACCCAAGGCTTCCTTCCTCTTTTGGAGGGCCTCGAAGTCTACGCGGAAGCGGCCTAGGCGCTCGACACAAGGGTCCGCCTGTGGCATGGAGGAGGCGTCAGGGTGATCAGCGCAAGGGGAATCGGCCTGGAGAACGCCACCAGGCGCCGCCTCATGAGCAACGGCCGGGGCCTCAGAATCCCCAGCCTCAGGAGCCGCAGGCCGCGCCTCCTCGCTTGCCGCTGCTCCAGAACAGGCTTCGAGAGATGCCACCTTTGGGCTCCGCGCGGCGTCAGCCTCTCGACATCACCCCCTTCGGCTCCCGGCGGTTCTCGTCTCCCTGCTCCATCACCTGAGACAGAGCCACTTGGGGTGACCGGAAGGGCAATCACAACGACGGGATTCTCGCGGGGCCCCGTGAGGCCAGCCGGGCACAGCCCCCACTCGTCAAAGCTGGGCATCTGCCTCACAAAATCGGCTCTGCCCGAGGAGAGATACAAGAGGGCACCGCCGTGTCGAAGGCTGCCTGGGGAAGGATCGCCAGTCGGGACCTTGAGCACTGTCCTCAGTGCTTCAGGCGCCAAGTCCTCCTCCTGAAGCCGCATGCGGTCCTTGTGCCCTGCAAAGTCCCACATCCAGTGAGAGTGTCACTGGAGAGGGGCATCGCGACGCTGGAGGAACTCCTTCACCACCTTGGGCGATGTCACATCGAGCGCCCTCAGACTCTAGAAGCGGCGCCAGACGAAGGCAAGCCGGGGGCTCACGAGCGTCTCATGATCCCAGCCCGAGTTGGGAATAGCAGGCAAGGTTGGGTGCAAGAGCAGGGGGTTGGGTACTCCGACATCCACATACAGCCACCGCTCTCTGAACCTGGCCACAGGAGGAGGAAGTCCGAAATCAATCCCTGAAGCAGCCGCCTCCGACACAGCGAGGAAGCTCACACACCCCGAGCATTGAGTGGGGTCGCTCAGGCGCAAAGAGAAGAAATGGCGTAGTAGGGTAATGGAAGAAGGAATGCCCACCATTGCCTCGCAAACAAAAGCGAAGGCAGCTAGGAGGGTGATGGACTCAGGCTCGAGGTGCATCATGTGGATCTGATAATGGGAGAGCACCGCATTGAAGAAAGCGGAAAAGGGGGGAACCAGACCCGCCCATAGGGCATCGGCGAAGAACCGGACCTCCGTGACGACCCTATCAAAGGAGGCATGGGACGCAGGCCAGACCGTGGTCCTGCCGCATTTGTTGAAGATGGTGGCAAGGGCAGAGCAGACCTTGTTCAAGGCTTCAGGATTGAGTATGATGGACCGCTCAACAACGGGGGCCACCGCCGGGAGCAAGCAGGATGAGGGCGCGGGCTTCTTCCCCCTTTCCTTCTTCATTGGCGCCATGACAATGGGAAGGGGGGGAGAGTTCGAGTTGGATTGGAGGCGGAGGTTCGAGCCTAAGGAAGAAGGAAGGGCAGGAAGCACGCGGGCGGCGAAAGGGGAATGGCTGCGTGCAACCACGGGTCCGCCTAGCCGGGCATGTACTGAGGCATCATGGGGAAGCGAAGATGCCCATGTCCAATCAACCGCCATGCGACGCCAAGGTCGCAGGCTGTTGGGGCCCGCGGCGCTTTGCACTTGCCCCTTCGCTTCTCTACTAAGCCAAGTCCGGGCGCGCCTTGGGCCCCGGGGCTACTGTCGGTGTTCTGGGAACAGGGGTACCCAGACTTGCCTGCCTGCGGCCTACAGCGTGGCTCAAAGAGTGGCCCAGTACGGCCCATCTTCATCAACACAAGCTCAAGACCCTCGCGAGGGGCCAAGCCTCGCAGGAAGGCCGACAGGAAGCTTCCTCAGGCGTAGCCTCGTCAGGCTGGCTCGCGAGGAGGCAGAGAGATCAAGGCGGGGTACCTCACGAGGTGCCCGTGATGCAAGCCATGATGACCGAAGCTAGGCGGGCGCTGGCCTGTGCAGTGTCCTTGTTTCCCCTTTGGTGAAAAGGGGGCAAGCACAGGCCAAGGCATCAGGCAAAGGTTACCGTTTCGGTGCAACAAGACCAAGACCAGCAGAACGGCAGGACGGAGGTCATCGTGGAGCCCAATAAGGTGTCATTGTCACAGTCTTTGGCAGGCGAGGACCAACTTTAGTCAGGATAAGTGTACTAGATGTTCCCCTTCAAAATGGCCAATTGTTGGCACCCTTCCCGCTCAATATTTGGGAAGAGGACCAGGGCCTCGCTCTATAAATAGGACTAGCCATTCTCGAGGCAGGGGAGGATCGACCGATCGAACCTTAGCCAGAACCACCCACACCAACACAAGAACTCCTCCCCTCGCGAGGTTGTTCTTCCTTTGTATTGTTCATCATCAGCCCCTGAGGGAATCCACACTCCACACACTGGAGTAGGGTATTACACCACAATGGTTGCCTGAACCAGTATAAACCTTGTGTCCCTTGTGTTGTTCTTCGTGTAGCGTAGATCCTTTGTGAGGCGGCGAGATGTGAGCCGGTAGAGGAGTGATCTCCGCGCGCACCCCAGAGTTCAAACCTTAAGGGTCTGCCGGAACCCGAAATCCGACAACCGAACCCGTACAAATGGCAACACTCGGGGGCGGTCACCGAACCCGTACACTTTGGCAACCCTTGGGGGTGGTTACCAAAACCTGTACAAATTGCTCGGGGCGATCTCCACAACTTAATTGGAGACCCCGAAGCTCGCTCGGAGCTTTACACCACAATGATTGAGGTCCGAGACACCAACAATTGTCTAGGGCGCCCAAGCACCCAAGAGGAACAAGCTCTAGGGTACCAAGCACCCAAGAGTAACAAGCTCTCAAACTTCAATATCACGTATCACCGTGGAGAATTCAAACCGATGCACCAAATGCAATGGCAAGGGCACATGGAGTGCCCAAGTCCTTATCTCCCAAATCCCACCACAATAACTAATGCTATGGAGGAAAATGAGAGGAAGAACGAAGGAGAGAACACAAAGAACTCCAAGATCTAGATCCAAGGGGTTCCCCTCACATAGAGGAGAAAGTGATTGGTGGAAATGTAGATCTAGATCTCCTCTCTCTTTTCCCTCAAGAACTAGCAAGAATCATTGGAGGGGCTGAGAGATAGCAAACTCGATGAAGGTCAACAATGGGGGATCTCAAAAGATAAGGTCCATCGAGGAAGAAGACCCCATTTTATAGGACCCCACTAATCTGCCCATTATGTTGCAGAAAATACAGGAGTGGTACAACCAGTCCAAGGACCAGTACAACCGCTTTTTGTGGGTTTCCCTGAAGCACAGTACCAGGAGGTACAACCGGGGATTGCACCGGTAGTACCGGTCGGCTGAAACCATCCGGGAACTACCGGGCTCCCGCCGCCCTACTACCGCTCCAAAACAATAGCGAGTCACCCTGACCTGTAGTTGGAGCGGTACTAGGACCGGTACAACTGTCGAGACCAAGTACTTGTGGTGGCTAAGTCTGGAGCGGTACAACCGCTCTAGTCACCAGTAACACTGGTACGCCTAAGCCATTCGTAAACTATTGGTTCACCACTGCCCAACTACCGCTCCACATCAGACGAGAGCCACCCCTTAGCGGTGGTTGGAGAGGTACATCGCCGGTACAGCCGTCGAGCAGCAGTCATGGGTTTGCCAGGCACCAGGCAGTACAACCACCCATAGGCAGTGGTACAACCACTTGGCAGACACCTGGAGACTGCATCCCTAGGGTATCACCCCTTGGGTGGTGCTTGTCGGTGTCAAAATCGGCGGATCTCGGGTAGGGGGTCCCGAACTGTGCGTCTAGGCGGATGGTAACAGGAGACAAGGGACACGATGTTTTTACCCAGGTTCGGGCCCTCTCGATGGAGGTAAAACCCTACCCCTGCTTGATTAAAATTGATGATATGGGTAGTACAAGAGTAGATCTACCACGAGATCAGAGAGGCTAAACCCTAGAAGCTAGCCTATGGTATGATTGTTGTTCGTCCTACGGACTAAAACCCTCTGGTTTATATAGACACCGGAGAGGGTTAGGGTTACACAGAGTAGGTTACAATGGGAGGAGATTTACATATCGTATCGCTAAGCTTGCCTTCTACGCCAAGGAAAGTCCTATCCAGACATGGGATGAAGTCTTCAATCTTGTATCTACATAGTCTGGGAGTCTGGCCAAAGGTCATAGTCCGGCCATCCGGACACCCCCTAATCCAGGACTCCCTCAGTAGCCCCTGAATCAAGCTTCAATGACGACGAGTCCGACGCGCAAATTGTCTTCGGCATTGCAAGGTGGGTTCCTCCTCCGAATACTTCATAGAAGATGTTTGAACACAAGGATAGTGTCCGGCTCTGCAAAATAAGTTCCACATACCACCATAGAGAGAATAATATTTACACAAATCTAATCTGCTGACGTATTCCGTAGTGTGAAATCACGCCACGGCCAAGCCTGTATTCGAAGCGTTTTACTGTCCCACCTCAACGTATTTAGCGAGGCGGTTTCCTTGGCACATCTTGTCAAAGCGGAGATCATGTCCCCTTATTCCGAGATTCTCATCAATACGGGCGTGGGTAACCCAACCGCGCCATTAATCGCGACGCTTGGGAGATAAGCGAGTTTTACTAGGCTGGTGGGGGCACATAGTTTCGGCTGCCCATATAAGGGGATAAGGATCCGCCCTTTCAACCTACGCCTTCTTCCTCCTTTGCTTATCCATTTCCGCGCACTCGAGCTCCAGCGCCCAAGCCCGCACTTCCCACCTCAACCTTCTCCAATCATGTCTGGAGCGGGAGGTAGATGGATGGCCTCCACTGTCATGGAGGGGCACATTAAAAAGTTGAGGAAGGCCAGATACTTGTCTGACAACATCGCGCACCGGCTCCCAGATGAGGGGCAACTCATCCCCACCCCTAGGCCGCATGAGAGGGTGGTGTTTCTCACCCATTTACTCTGCAGACTAGGCTTCCCACTTCACCCATTTGTCCGGGGGATCATGTTCTACTACGGCCTGGACTTCCATGATCTGGCCCTGAACTTCATCCTCAACATCTCGGCGTTTATCATCGTGTGCGAGGCCTTCCTCCGCATAAAGCCTCACTTCGGCCTATGGCTGAAGATCTTCAGTGTCAAGCCGAAGGTCGTGGGCGGCTGGCAAGCGGAGTGCGGGGGTGCCATGGTAGGCAGGATGTCCCACGTTACTTGGCTTGAGGGCACTTTTGTGGAAACCATCAAGGGGTGGCAATCGGGGTGGTTCTACATCACCGAGCCGCGTGACCCTGAATGGGCAGCGGCCCCCGAATTCCAATCTGGCATCCTCACATGGCTCACATCCTGGAAAGAGACGGGCCTGTTGTGGGGTAATCCGGAAGAGGTGACTGGACTCCAAACCTGCGTCCAAGACCTGGTGAACAAGAAGGTTAAACTTGTCAACGTAGTCCAGGCCATGCTCTTCCGCCGGATCCTCCCGTGTTAACAACGGGCTTTTAATCGAGGATCGCGGATTCTGCGCGAAGCGCCAAGCCAGCACGGTAAGCTTAGTTTACCCATTATAGGGTACTGATTTTTCATAGTTTGACTCTATGCGGGATCTAAACTCCCATTCCTTTAACAGGACTGGCAGAAGAAGGCCGGACAGATCGACTGTCCGGCTCCTTTGCCCGAAGGCCTAGTAGACGCCCGCTTGACGAAGCTGCTGGCTCCGACATCTCACGTGGTGCCGGAGAAGAAAGCCAAGAAGAAGGCCACGGGAACTCGAAAGATCTCTCGGTGCCTGGTGGTGTCGGACTCATCGCCCGACAACCCCAAAGCACGCTCCTCCATCGAAGACGAGGAGGAGGAAGAAGAAGCCTCTCCCCCTCCAGCGGGGGGAGGAAAAAAAAGAAAGTCCACCCCAACTGGGGAGGCCGGAGGGTCCAAGAAGGGGAAGACCCTTCTTCCGGACTACGCCTCCGATGCCGACGATGGCGGAGAGGAATGGCCATCCAGGGCCAAGCCCCTGGAAAAATTGTAAGTATCCGGATACCAGAATAACTTAT
Source organism: Triticum dicoccoides (assembly GCF_002162155.2). NCBI lineage: Eukaryota > Viridiplantae > Streptophyta > Magnoliopsida > Poales > Poaceae > Triticum > Triticum dicoccoides. The sequence goes on along the minus strand of NC_041385.1, from coordinate 676,828,705 downwards.
GGTGTTCCTCTATTGTACAGTACCTTCTGACACCGAATTCAATCATGCAGTCCGCCCAAGGCTCAGCTTGGCAATTCATCGAGCGGCTCCCTGGATTCATCAGATGTGAATAGCGCTTCACTCCCGACGGCCTCCTCCCCTCGCCCTACAGACGATGCCGAGGTGGAGTCCCAAAAGGGGCTAAACCAGGAGGAGGTGGTCCTGGAGGCGCCGCAAGGCGACCTCCCGGACTCTAGGCCCAAAGGGGATGAAGCCCCAGAGGGATCTAAGTCCGGCCCTGGTCCAGACACCGCTCCGGAACCTTCAGTGATTCCGGAGTCCGGCAGGAGGCCCCCTCGCAAGAAGGGCAAGCCTACGATGTCGGCGGCCTCCATCCAACCGGAGGCGCCGGACAATTTGCTGGAGGTGCTTAACGGCGCCTCCATCGACGAGGAGCACCGCACTATTATGAGTGCGGTGATCCAAAAGGTTCAGTCCGCCAAGAGCGGGCTGACAGAAGCCTATACCAGCCTTCTAACAGGCTTTGAGGTATGTATTTAAAACATATAAAAATGTTACCGCATAGACAGTAGCCCCTGATGCTTAGATTGGTGTTCGAAAAGAATAACTAGACTGAGGATCTACAAAGATATACACATGAGTCTAACATAAATATGTCAATATGGGAATGTAGGCTGCGCTGCTGACCTCTACCGCACTGACTGCGGAGGTCGATGCATTGAAGCAGAGCCTCGAGGTGGCGGCCCTGAAGGAAGCATTATCTGAGGCCAAAGAAAATGCGGCCGAGGAGCGCACTGAGCGAGAAAAGCAAGAGGCGCGGGTGGCGGAGGTGCAGCAAGAGCTCGATGCTCTCGTGAAGAAACACGAGAGTTTAGAGCTTGACTCAAAGACGCGAGAGTCCGAGCTTGTCTTGGCACTTGAAAGCGCCAAGTCTGCCAAGGCCGAAGCCCAAAAAGCCCTCCAGGAGATTGAGGCGATGAAGAAGATAGCGGCGGGTAAGGCATTCTTTATGCAAAGCAAGCATGTGAAAGTGAATTACATGTTACTTACCCGAATCCGGAGCTCTCCAGGAGCATTCGCAGATCTGCCCCATAGTGTGTCCGACGCCGCCGCATTCTACCGAGCCGAAGAAGGGAGCTCGACAGAGAAGGTGTTCTGGTCCTAGTATGCTGAGGCCGGACACCCGGTGCCCCTGAGCGACCAGCTGAAGCAGCTGGTCGAGCTCCATAAGGCACCGAACAGGCCATGAAGGGCCTTATAGGCTGGCTGTGGCCTGGGGAGGCCATGTCTGGGAGCTACTTTAGGCTGGTGCGGCGGCTGGTGGATGCCTGTCCATGGCTTGAAGTCATCAAGTGCTCCGTATGCATCGAAGGCGCCCGTAGGGCCCTTGCCCGTGCCAAAGTGCACTGGGGCAAGCTGGATGCTGAGAAGTTGGTGAAGGATGGGCCACCGGAGGGGAAGGAGCATCGCCGGCCCGAGATGTATTATGAGGGCGTCCTAAAGGGTGCCCGTCTTGTAGCGGATGAATGTACCAGGGATGTAATTTTTGAGTAAACTCGCTCATGTTTATCCTGTGCGCTGAAAACTTGTTCATATGCGCTAAGCAACGCTTTTTGAATTTAAAATATTACCTTCTGTGCAGCCGTTTATTAAATCTGAGAGATGCAAGTTGTCGGCTTCTGCCCCCATGCCACGAGTGTTGGGGTGTTCGGGATAAACCTGAGCACTCTTGTTCCCATTCTTGGGTCCTTCGAGGGAGGCGCTCAGCACAACGAACAAGGCAATCGGACTTATAATGCTTTATCACTCTCACTTAGCCATAGAATTCTATAATTTTAAATTTCGGCGAAGCCCCAAGTATTCGGAAGACCGAGTTCGGGGCACTACCCACGCCTAGGCCAGATAAATCCAGCTCCTCGCTCTAAGCGGCATAAGTCTTTAGGGACTCGAAAAACCTCTCGAATAGCGACCGGTCTCTCGCCCTATCATGACGGTCAGTTTTAGCTTTCTCTACTAAGGTGTTAACCCAGCTCAACTGGGGCACGATTGCAGTAGTTCTCCCAGCGCTACCTTAGCCGATATAACGGAATGTAAGGTACCAAAACATGGGAGCCGGGCAAACCCAACTATTGACCAAAGACATGATTCGGCGCTGATGCATATGATGCTATAAGTTTGGGGTGCCGCACTCATGAGAGTGTTTGGTCTTCTCACACCGTATTCTGGGGTGCTGAAGCCCCTGGTGTATTGGCCGTACCAAAGTGTACGGTTGCATAATGTCATGACTGAACATATTTATATGAAAAATGAATGCAATAATAGACAAGAGATATGTATTGTTTATTAAAGGGCTGCTATGAAAGCAGAACGATACAAATAGTGAGATAAGCAATAGATGGGATTATTTGACATGTCCCCCCCCCCCCAGGGGCAAGCTGCGAAACTTTAAGTAAGATAGGTATTTAGATCGTTATAGAGACCACCTAGACTTTCGACGTGGCTTGCTATCTCCCTGGCTGTTGCATCGTGTGTTCGGCGAGCGTACTGCCGGATAGGCCTTCCTAAGAGTGGAGTCCTGAAAGTAAGAAAATAGAAATGACAAAATTGGGAGCCCCTAGTGCGGTTGAGCCGCATTCTGGGCATGCCGTGGTTGTGCCCCTCCCCTTGTGCCCATGGTATTTCCAGAGCGTAATTATATACGCGTGGTACTGGTTTCGCAATCTCGCGAGGGCTGGGATTGGGGCCGCACTGCTATGCTTGCTCGGAACGTGCCACACGGTCTTGTTGTAGGTTACTCCGGGCGCGCTTGACGGTGTCCGGACGTTTAACAGCCGGACTGGAGAATTGCCTTAAAAGGCTACTTTGTACTTCCGCCGCGAGGGTTTCCATGTGCTCCTCTTTTCGGAGAGAGTGTTCGGTGTTTCCATTGACCGTAATGACTCCGCAAGGGCCTGGCATCTTGAGCTTGAGATATGCGTAGTGCGGCACCGCATTGAACTTTGCAAATGCAGTTCGTCCGAGCAGGGCGTGATAGCCACTGCGGAACGGGACTATGTCGAAGATTAACTCTTCACTTCGGAAATTATCCAGGGATCCGAAGACCACTTCGAGTGTAACTGAGCCTGTACAACTGGCCTCTACACCTGGTATGACGCCTTTAAAGGTCGTCTTTGTGGGTTTAATCCTTGAGGGATCTATGCCCATTTTCCGCACTGTATCCTGATAAAGCAGGTTCAGGCTGCTGCCGCCGTCCATGAGGACTCTAGTGAGGTGAAATCCGTCAATGATTGGGTCTAGGACCGATGCGGCGAATCCGCCGTGACGAATGCTAGTGGGGTGGTCCCTTCGATCAAAAGTGATCGAGTAGGAGGACCATGGGTTGAACTTTGGGGCGACTGGCTCCAACGCATATACGTCCCTGAGTGCACGCTTCCGTTCCCTTTTGGGGATGTGGGTTGCGTATATCATGTTCACCGTCCGCACTTGTGGGGGGAAGCCCTTCTGTCCTCTGTTGTTCGGCGGCCGGGGCTCCTCCTCGTCATCGCTATGCAACCCCTTGTCTCTGTTTTCGGCACTTAACTTGCCTGCCTGCTTGAACACCCAACAACCCCTCTTGGTGTGATTGGCTGGTTGTTCGGGGGTGCCATGTATCTGGCATGAGCGATCGAGTATCCGGTCCAAACTAGACGGGCCCGGAGTATTTCTTTTGAATGGCTTTTTCTGCTGACCGGGTTTAGAGCCTCTGAATCCGGCATCAACTGTCGTATCCTCAGTATTGTCGCCGTTAATGCGGCGCTTGTGCTTGTTGTGACGCGACCTGCCATTGTGTCCTTGGTATCCGAATTACCAGGGCTCTGGGTCATGTTATTGCTACGAGCTAGCTAGCTGTCTTCTCCCGCGCAAAAGCGGGTCATGAGTGTCGTGAGGGCTGACATGGATTTCGGCTTTTCCTGTCCAAGGTGCCGGGCAAGCCATTCGTCTCGGATGTTATGCTTGAAGGTTGCGAGGGCCTCTGCGTCCGGACAGTCGACTATTTGATTTTTCTTGGTTAGGAACCGTGTCCAGAATTGTCTGGCCGATTCCTCTGGCTGCTGAATTATGTGGCTTAGGTCATCGGCATCTGGTGGTCGCACATAGGTGCCCTAGAAGTTGTCAAGGAATGCGGATTCCAGGTCCTCCCAGCAACCAATTGACTCTGCTGGAAAGCTGTTAAGCCAATGCCGAGCTGGTCCTTTAAGCTTGAGTGGGAGGTATTTTATGGCGTGTAGATCATCACCGCAGGCCATGTGGATATGAAGGAGATAATCCTCGATCCATACCGCAGGATCTATTGTGCCATCGTATGATTCGATGTTTACGGGTTTAAACCCTTCGGGGATTCGATGATCCATTACTTCATCTGTGAAGCATAGTGGGTGTGCGGCGCCTCTGTACTGGGATATATCACGGCGTAGCTCATATGAGCTTTGCCTGCCCTGTTCGGTCTGGCCGTATTTGCCATATCCGGTGTGACGGTTATCGTCACGTGTCGTGGGGCGCCCACGTGATCCGTAGATTGATCTTGTTAACCTGGCCTTGTCCTCCAGTATGTCTCGCAGGTCTGGCGCGTTTCCCTATGCCTTGGTACTTTTTGAGCGGCGCCGGGGTGCGGCTTGAGTTGAGGGCCGAAAGGCCTCTCTGTCGCGGCCACGAGATGGCCGATCGGCCGCATCATATGCTGGTAATGTAGGTTTAGTTGCTTCCTCCTCTAATTGGGGTAGCAGCATGCGCTTTTGGTAGCTCTTGGAGGGTAGTTCGAGTTTGTACTCTTTGGCCGCCAGGACTTCAGTCCATCTGTCGGCTAGCAAATCTTGGTCAGCTCTTAGCTGTTGCTGCTTTTTCTTGAGGCCGCTTGCCGTGGCCATAAGCCTGCGTTTGAAACGCTCTTGTTCGACGGGATCCTCAGGCACGACAAATTCGTCGTCGTCGAGGCTTGCCTCGTCTTCGGAGGGAGGCATATAATTGTCGTCCTCGACCTTTCTGTCTGCCGCTCTCTCATGAGGACTGGCTTCTCCATCCTCCTGCGCTGAATCCTGCTGGAGGGGCTTGTCTTCGGCACTGCCCGGGGTGTTATTGTCTCCGGTGCCAGACTCGCCGTTTTTGCTTTGGCAGGATTTAGAGCGGCGCCGCTGACGCCGGCGCTTAGGCTGTTTCTTGGAGGGGTCATCCTCCGTTGTTCCATTGCCATCCCCTTCTTTTGGGGTGTCCACCATGTATACGTCATATAATGAGGTGGCTTTCTAGTGCCCTATAGGCGCTGGCTCTTGGTCGTCTCCTTCATCGGCGTCCATACCGTCGATGTCTTCGGAGTCGAAGTCGAGCATGTCGGTTAAATCATCGACAGTGGCTACAAAGTGGGTGGTGGGTGGGCTTCGAATTTCTTCGTCGTCTGCATCCCAACCTTGCTGACCATAGTCCGGCCAGGGCTCTCCTGATAAAGAGAGAGACTTTAGTGAATTTAGGATGTCGCCAAAGGGCGAGTGCTGAAAGCTGTCTGCGGCGGTGAACTCCATGATCGGAGCCCAATTGGGTTCGATCGGAAGGGGTGCGGAAGATTCGGAGTCTGGAAAGGAGTCTGGCACCTTGGAGTCATGAGCTTCACAACGGACCAGGCTGGTATTCGGCTCAATCACCATAGAGATTGCAGCCCCTAAGGCAGTGTCCAAGCATCCATCCCCGGTTGGCGTAGTCGGCTCCGAGCTAAGGGTCGGAGCAGACACCTGAGCGGCCTTCTGGGCACTATCCGGTAGCAGAGCTAGATCATGCCCATCGTGAGAGTGCGAGTGCTCGGCTGTGGCTCAAATCCATCGAAGATCAAGTCTCCGCGGATGTCGGCCGTGTAGTTTAAACTTCCAAATCTGACCTGATGGCCAGGGGCGTAGCTTTCGATCTGCTCCAGATGGCCAAGCGAATTGGCCGGTGTGCAAAGGCGCCGAATACGAAGATCTGTCCGCGGAGAAAAGTCTCACCCTGGACCGCGTCGTGGTAGATGATCGAAGAAGCCATCGGGCCTAAAGGTGACGACACAGAGGAACTCTCAATGAAAGCACCAATGTCGGTGTCAAAATCGGCGGATCTCGGGTAGGGAGTCCCGAACTGTGCGTCTAGGCGGATGGTAACAGGAGACAAGGGACACGATGTTTTTACCCAGGTTCGAGCCCTCTCGATGGAGGTAAAACCCTACTCCTGCTTGATTAATATTGATGATATGGGTAGTACAAGAGTAGATCTACCACGAGATCAGAGAGGCTAAACCCTAGAAGCTAGCCTATGGTATGATCGTTGTTCGTCCTACGGACTAAAACCCTCCGGTTTATATAGACACCGGAGAGGGTTAGGGTTACACAGAGTCAGTTACAATGGGAGGAGATCTACGTATCGTATCGCCAAGCTTTCCTTCTACGCCAAGGAAAGTCCTATCCGGACACGGGACGAAGTCTTCAGTCTTGTATCTCCATAGTCTGGGAGTCCGGCCGAAGGTCATAGTCCGGTCATCCGGACACCCCCTAATCCAGGACTCCCTCAGTGCTTCTCTCCCGGAAGTATTGGTCGGTCAGTACAACCGCATACACAAGCGCTACAACCACCTGTGAAGGAAAAACCAGAACTGCCATAACTTCTGCATAAGAACTCTGAATTGAGCAAACTCAAGCTTGTTGGATAGATGACGACAAATACTATCCAACAACGACCTCTATGAACGGGATAGAGATGTGAAACCTCTATGAATGAAGAACTGTAGAAAACTCCAACATCAGAAACATCATAGAAGGTGCATATGAACTCCGTTTTCGATGAACTCGAGCTTGTCATGAAGATGACCATAAGCTCTAAAACTCACAAAGAGAAACACTAAACAAGAACCAAGAAAGATGATGCAAGGATGCAATGGTTTGAGATCTCTACGAATGATACGATCAAGCTACTTACTTGAGAGCCCCCTTGATAGTATGGCAATCGATCCTATAACTCGGTCTCCCAACTACCACCATGAGACCAGTAAAATAGAAAACCTATCAAGGGCAAACCTTTGCCTTGCACGTAGTCCACTTGAGCTAAATGATGACGATCTTGACTTCCTCAAGTTGGACCACCTTTCTTGATTGTGTTGGCTCGATGAAGACTAGTTGATTGCTCCCCCATACTCCACTATGAGTGAGCCACTCTTCGGCACATCTTCACAAGTTCATTAACACCAAAATGGACGGCAAGCTTCAAGCATGATATTTTCATGATGCTCCACATGAACTTGCACGCCGCAATATTGATGATGAACACCACTTGATGTCATCCTCCATGGGATATATGATATCTTCCTTTTCATGCACATCCATGGAAACATACCTAACCCCACAAACAACTCTCACATAGACCACGGGTTAGTACACAAAGTGTAATGGACAATGTTTACCATACCATGAGATCAATTGATCCCTCTTGGTACATCTTCTACGCTTTATGTGTTGATCAACTTGAATCACTCTTTGTACTTAATATTGGTCAAGCTTGAATCTTTCTAATTCTCTTCATTAAGATGATGTCTTGAAGGTAAACATGAATGTTCACATAATCTTCTTCTTCAAGACATGCTTGCAATAGGCTCAACGCTCACGTGACCAATCTTTGGATAAATCCTTGAGTAGCAGCTTGGTCAACACATATTCTTCTACTAATAACCTTGAAACCAAAAATGGTCTTCAAGCAATACCTATGGACAAACCCTTCAAATATACATCAAGGCAACCATTAGTCCATAGAGATTGTCATCAATTACCAAAACCAAACATGGGGGCACAACATGTTCTTTCAGCTGGGCTAGGAGGCAGCGTCAGTGAGGTTCCCCCATGTTTCCACGAGGGGCAATCCCGATGTTGCGAATCTTGGCAATTCTTCCTACCATTGATCCATCATTTTCATTTCAGTTAACCAAGCTTCTTCGATTCTCATTTTGAGCATCATATAGTTTCATAAAACAATAGTCAACATAAAATTTTAGTCAGAGGATAGTCTCATCATATCAGCATCCAAGGCATGCCTCCAAACCATTATCTCTACATCATAGTATTTCTAAGTGTTTATCATTAAAACATAAATTAAAAACACCCCCTTCAGGCACATTTTCTGCTTATGTATTGTCAGAAACAAAGGATGGTCTCCAACAAGATCGAAATCAACGACTGGTTTTCGACATCCAGCAATAGAACAACAGGGTAGGTGATATACTTGAATATGTAAACTCCAATGAGTACAGTGTAAGAGTAAACATGATAGAGTAACAAACTGATACGTCTCCAACGTATCTATAATTTTTGATTGTTCCATGCTATTATATTACCTGTTTTGGATGTTTATGGGCTTTAAGCACTTTTATATTATTTTTGGGACTAACCTACTAACCGGAGGCCCGGTCCATATTGTTTTTTTGCCTATTTCAGTATTTCGCGGAAAAGGAATATCAAACGAAGTCCAAACAGAATGAAACCATCGGGAGAGTTATTTTTGGAACAAACGCAATACAGGAGACTTGGAGTGGACGTCAAGAAGCAATCAAGGTGGCCACAAGGGTCCAGGGCGCGCCCCCCACCCTCGTGGGGCCCTAATGGCTCCCCTGACCGACTTCCTTCACCTATATATACTTGCATACCCTAAAAACATCCAGGAGCACCATGAAACCCTATTTCCACCGCCGCAACCTTCTGTACCCGTGAGATCCCATCTTGGGGCCTTTTTCGGCGCTCCGTCGGAGGGGGAATCGATCATGGAGGGCTTCTACATCAACGCCATAGCCTCTTCGATGAAGTGTGAGTAGTTTACCACAGACCTTTGGGTCCATAGTTATTAGCTAGATGGCTTCTTCTCTCTCTTTGATTCTCAATACAAAGTTCTCCTCGATCTTCTTAGAGATCTATTCGATGTAATTCTTTTTGCGGTGTGTTTGTCGAGATCCGATGAATTGTGGGTTTACGATCAAGATTATCTATGAACAATATTTGAATCTCCTCTGAATTATTTTATGTATGATTGGTTATCTTTGCAAGTCTCTTCAAATTATCAGTTTGGTTTGGCCTACTGGATTGATCTTTCTTGCAATGGGAGAAGTGCTTAGCTTTGGGTTCAATCTTGCGGTGTCCTTTCCCAGTGATAGCACGGGAAGCAAGGCACATATTGTATTGTTGCCATCGAGGATAAAAAGATGGGGTTTATATCATATTGCTTGAGTTTATCCCTCTACATCATGTCATCTTGCTTAATGCGTTACTCTATTCTTATGAACTTAATACTTTAGATGCATGCTGGATAGCGGTCGATGTGTGGAGTAATAGTAGTAGATGCAGAATTGTTTCGATCTACTTTTCACGGACGTGATGCCTATATACATGATCATGCTTAGATATTCTCATAACTATGAACTTCTCTATCAATTGCTCGACAATAATTTGTTCACCCACCGTAATACTTATGCTATCTCGAGAGAAGCCACTAGTGAAACCTATGGCCCCCGGGTCTATTTTCCATCATATAAGTTTCTGATCTATTTTATTTTGCAATCTTTACTTTCCAATCTACATCATAAAAATACCAAAAATATTTATTATCTCTATCAGATCTCACTTTTACAAGTGACCGTGAAGGGATTGACAACCCCTTATTGCGTTGGTTGCGAGGTTCTTATTTGTTTGTGCAGATACAAGGGACTTGGAGTGTAGCCTCCTACTGGATTGATACCTTGGTTCTCAAAACTGAGGGAAATACTTACGCTACTTTGATGCATCACCCTTTCCTCTTCAAGGGAAAAACCAATGCATGCTCAAGAGGTAGCAAGAAGGATTTCTAGCGCCGTTGCCGGGGAGGTCTACGCACAAGTCAAGACATACCAAGTACCCATCACAAACTCTTATCCCTCGCATTACATTATTTTCCATTTGCCTCTCGTTTTCCTCTCCCCCACTTCACCCTTGCCGTTTTATTCGCCCTCTCTTTTCCATTCGCCTCTTTTTCGCTTGCTTCTTGTGTGCTTGTGTGTTGGATTGTTTGTCACGATGGCTCAAGATAATACTAAATTGTGTGATTTCTCCAATACCAACAACAATGATTTCCTTAGCACTCCAATTTCTCCTCTTACTGATGCTGAATCTTGTGAAATTAATGTTGCTTTGTTGAATCTTGTCATGAAAGATCAATTCTCTAGCCTTCCTAGTGAAGATGCCGCTACTCATCTAAACAACTTTGTTGATTTGTGTGATATGCAAAAGAAGAAAGACGTGGATAATGATATTCTTAAATTGAAGCTATTTCCATTTTCACTTAGAGATCATGCTACAACTTTGTTTTTGTCTTTGCCTAAAAATAGTATTGATTCATGGAATAAGTGCAAAGATGCTTTTATCTCTAAGTATTTTCCTCCCGCTAAGATCATCTCTCTTAGAAATGATATTATGAAGTTTAAGCAACTTGATCATGAGCATGTTGCACAATCTTGGGAGAGGATGAAATTAATGATTCGCAATTGCTCTACACATGGATTAAACTTATGGATGATCATACAAAAAATTTATGTCGGATTGAATTTTTCTTCTAGAAATCTTTTAGATTCGGCCGCGGGAGGCACTTTTATGGAAATCACTTTAGGAGAAGCTACTAAACTCCTAGATAATATTATGGTTAATTATTCTCAATGGCACACCGAAAGATCTACTAGTAAAAAGGTTCATGTGATAGAAGAGATTAATGTTTTGAGTGGAAAAATGGATGAACTTATGAAATTGTTTGCTAATAAGAGTGCTGCTATTGATCCTAATGATATGCCTTTGTCTACTTTGATTGAGAATAATAATGAACCTATGGGTGTGAATTTTGTTGGTAGGAATAATTTTGGTAACAACGCGTATAGAGGAAACTTTAATCCTAGGCCGTTTCCTAGTAATTCCTATAATAATTATGGTAATTCCTACAACAACTCTTATGGAAATTTTAATAAGATGCCCTCTGATTTTGAGATTAGTGTCAAAGAGTTTATGATTTCTCAAAAGAATTTCAATGCTTTGCTTGAAGAAAAATTGCCTAAGATTGATGAATTTGTTAGGAACGTGGATAGAATTTCTCTTGATGTTGATTCTTTGAAACTTAGATCTATTCCACCTAAGCATGATATCAATGAGTCTCTCAAATCTATGAGAATTTCCATTGATGAGTGCAAGGAAAGAACCGCTAGAATGCGTGCTAAGAAACATTGCTTTGTAAAAGCATGTTCTTCTGGTTTTCATGACAATAGGGATGAACATATAAAATTGATGCATGTGTCCCCTATTAAATCTTTGTGTTGAAATATGAATCTTGACAATGATGGGACTGGAGATGAGTCAACTTTAGTTAAAAGGTGTCCCAATGATTCAGAGTTTTTAGATCTTGATGCAAAAATTGGTAAAAGTGGGATTGAAGAGGTCAAAACTTTACATAGCAATGAACCACTATTTTGGATTTCAAGGAATTTAATTATGATAATTGTTCTTTAATAGATTGTATTTCCTTGTTGCAATCCGTGTTAAATTCTCCTCATGCTTATAGTCAAAATAAAGCTTTTACCAAACATATCATTGATGCTTTAATGCAATCTTATGAAGAAAAACTTGAATTGGAAGTTTCTATCCCTAGAAAAATTTATGATGAGTGTAAACCTACTATTAAAATTAAAATTAAAGATCATGAATGCTATGCTTTCTGTGATTTGGGTGCTAGTGTTTCCACGATTCCAAAAACTTTGTGTGATGTGTTAGGTTTCCGTGAATTTGATGATTGCTCTTTAAACTTGCACCTTGAGGATTCCATTATTAAGAAACCTATGGTAAGGATTAATGATGTTCTTATTGTTGCAAATAGGAATTATGTTCCCGTAGATTTTATTTTTCTTGATATAGATTGCAATCTTTCATGTCTTATTATTCTTGGTAGACCTTTCCTTAGAACGATTGGTGCAATTATTGATATGAAGGAAGGAAATATTAGATTCCAACTTCCATTAAGGAAAGGCATGGAGCACTTTCCTAGGAAAAAAATCAAATTACCTTATGAATCTATTATGAGAGCCACCTACGAATTAAATACCAAAGATGGCAATACTTAGATCTATTCTCGCTTCTATGCCTAGCTAGGGGCGTTAAACGATAGCGCTTGTTGGGAGGCAACCCAATTTTACTTTTGTTCCTTGATTTTTGTTCCTTTTTAGTAATAAATAATTCATCTAGCCTCTGTTAAGATGTGGTTTTATGTTTTAATTAGTGTTTGTGCCAAGTAGAACCTATAGGATCATCTTGGGTGATAGTTAATTTGATCTTGCTGAAAAACAGAAACTTTTGCACGCACAAGAATAATTTTAATAAATCACAGAAACGTGCTTTTCAGTTGATTCTTTCTGAAGTAGATTAATAGACAAATTTCCTAGGACTTACTATTTTGGTAGGATTTTTAGGGTTCCATAAGTATTCAAAAGTTACAGATTGCTACAGACTGTTCTATTTTTGACAGATTCTGTTTTTCGTGTGTTGTTCGCTTATTTTGATGAATCTATGGATAGTATCGGGGGGTATGAACCATAGAGAAGTAGGAATACAGTAGGTTTAACACCAATATAAATAAATAATGAGTTAATTATAGTACCTTAAAGTGGTGGTTTGTTTTCATGTACTAACGGAGCTCATGAGATTTTCTGTTGAGTTTTGTGTTGTGAAGTTTTCAAGTTTTGAGTAAAGATTTGATGGATTATGGAATAAGGAGTGGCAAGAGCCCAAGCTTGGGTATTCCCAAGGCACCCCAAGGTAAAATTCAAGGACAACCAAAAGCCTAAGCTTGGGGATGCCCCGGAAGGCATCCCCTATTTCATCTTCGTCTATCGGTAACTTTACTTGAGGCTATTTTTTTTCACCACATGATATGTGTTTTGCTTGGAGCGTCTTGTATGATTTGAGTCTTTGCTTTTTAGTTTACCACAATCATCCTTGCTGTACACACCTTTTGGAGAGACACACATGAATTGGAATTTATTAGAATACTTTATGTGCTTCACTTATATCTTTTGAGCTAGATAATTTTGCTTTGTGCTTCACTTATATCTTTTTAGAGCACGACGGTGGTTTTATTTTGTAGAAATTATTGATCTCTCATGCTTCACTTATATTATTTTGAGAGTCTTTTAGAACAGCATGGTATTTGCTTTGGTTATAAAATTAGTCCTAATATGATGGGCATCCAAGATTGGGTATAATAAAAACTATCATATAAAGTGCATTGAATACTATGCGAAGTTGGATACTTGATGATTGTTTTGAGATATGAGGGTGGTAATATTAGAGTCATGCTAGTTGAGTAGTTGTGAATTTGAGAAATACTTGTTCTAAAGTTTGTGATTCCCGAAGCATGCACGTATGGTGAACCGTTATGTGATGAAGTCGGAGCATGATTTATTTATTGATTGTCTTCCTTATGAGTGGCGGTCGGGTCGAGCGATGGTCTTTTCCTACCAATCTATCCCCCTACTAGCATGCACGTAGTACTTCATTTCGATAACTAATAAATTTTTGCAATAAGTATATGAGTTCTTTATGACTAATGTTGAGTCCATGGATTATACGCACTCATCATTCCACCATTGCTAGCCTCTCTAATATCGCGCACCTTTCGTCGGTATCATACACCCACCATATACCTTCCTCAAAACAGCCACCATACCTACCTATTATGGCATTTCCATAGCCATTCCGAGATATATTGCCATGCAACTTTCCACCATTCAATTATTATGACACGCTCCATCATTGTAATATTGCCTTGCATGATCATGTAGTCGACATCGTATTTGTGGAAAAGCCACCTTTATAATTCTTTCATACATCTTGCTCTTGATTCATTGCATATCCCGATACACCGCCGGAGGCATTCACATAGAGCCATATTTTGTTCTAAGTATCGAGTTGTAATTCTTGAGTTGTAAGTAACTAAAAGTGTGATGATCTTCATTATTAGAGCATTGTCCTAGTGAGGAAAGAATGATGGAGACTATGATTCCCCCACAAGTCGGGATGAGACTCCGGACTTTATGAAAAATAAAAGAGGCCAAAGAAGCCCAAATAAAAAAAGAGGCCAAAGAAGCCCAAATAAAAAAATGAGAGAAAAAGAGAGAAGGGACAATGTTACTATCCTTTTACCACACTTGTGCTTCAAAGTAGCACCATGATCTTCATGATAGAGAGTCTCCTATGTTGTCACTTTCATATACTAGTGGGAATTTTACATTATAGAACTTGTCTTGTATATTCCAATGATGGGCTTCCTCAAATTTCCCTAGGTCTTCATGAGTAAGCAAGTTGGATGCACACCCACTTAGTTTCTTTTGTTGAGCTTTCATACACTTATAGCTCTAGTGCATCCGTTGCATGGCAATCCCTACTCACTCACATTGATATTTATTGATGGGCGTCTCCATAGCCCGTTGATACGCCTAGTTGATGTGAGACAATCTTCTCCTCCTTTTTGTCTCCTCCACAACCACCATTCTATTCCACCTATAGTGATATGTCCATGGCTCACGCTCATGTATTGCGTGAAGATTGAAAAATTTTGAGAACATCAAAAGTATGAAACAATTGCTTGGCTTGTCATAGGGGTTGTGCATGATTAAATACTTTGTGTGATGAAGATAGAGCATAGCCAGACTGTATGATTTTGTAGGGATACCTTTCTTTGGCCATGTTATTTTGAGAAGACATGATTACTTTGTTAGTATGCTTGAAGTATTATTATTTTTATGTTAATATTAAACTTTTGTCTTGGATCTTTCAGATCTGAATATTCATGCCACAATAAAGAAAATTACATTAATAATTATGCTAGGTAGCATTCCGCATCAAAATTTCTGTTTTTATCATTTACCTACTCAAGGACGAGCAGGAATTAAGCTTGGGGATGCTTGATACGTCTCCAACATATCTATAATTGTTGATTGTTCCATGCTATTATATCACCTGTTTTGGAGGTTTATGGGCTTTACTAAGCACTTTTATATTATTTTTGGGACTAACCTACTAACCGGAGGCCCAGTCCATATTGCTGGGTTTTTTTTGCCTATTTCAGTGTTTCACAGAGAAGGAATATCAAACGGAGTCCAAATGGAATGAAACCTTCGGGAGAGTTATTTTTGGAACAAACGCAATCAAGCAGACTTGGAGTGGATGTCAAGAAGAAATTGAGGTGGCCATGAGGGTCCAGGGCACGCCCTAGGGGGGTGGGCATGCCCCCCACCCTCGTGGGCCCCTCGTGGCTCCTGTGACCAACTTCCTTCGCCTATATATACTTGCATTGTTGGGGAACGTAGTAATTTCAAAAAAAAATCCTATGCACACGCAAGATCATGGTGATGCATAGAAACGAGAGGGGAGAGTGTCGTCCATGTGCCCTCGTAGACCAAAACCAGAAGCGTTAGAACAACGCGGTTGATGTAGTCGTACGTCTTCATGGCCCGACCGATCAAGCACCGAAACTATGGCACCTCCAAGTTCTAGCACACGTTCAGCTCGATGATGTCCCTCGAACCCCGATCCAGCCGAGTGTCGAGGGAGAGTTCCGTCAGCACGACGGCGTGGTGAAGATCTTGATGGTCTACCATCGCAGGGCTTCGCCTAAGCACCACTACAATATTATTGAGGAGGACTATGGTAGAGGGGGGCACCGCACATGGCTAAGAGATAAAGATATCAATTGTTGTGTCTATGGGGTTCCCCCTCCCCCGTATATAAAGGAATGGAGGAGGGGGCCGGCCAAGGGGGGTGGCGCGCCCTAGGGGGGAGTCCAACTCCCACCGGGAGTAGGACTCCCCCTTTTCCTAATAGGAGAGGGAGAGGGAAGGAAGAGGAAGGAGGGAGGAAGGAAAGGGGGGCCGGCCCCCTTCCCAATTCGGATTGGGCTTGGGGGGCGCGCCCCCTCCCTTGCTTCTTTCCCCTCCTTTCCACTAAGGCCCAATAAGGCCCATGTACCTCCCGGGGGGTTCCGATAACCTCCCGGAGCTCCAGTATTGTCCCAATCTCACCCGGAACCTTTCTGGTGTCCAAATATAGTCGTCCAATATATCGATCTTTATGTCTCGACCATTTTGCGACTCCTCATCATGTCCGTGATCACATCCGGGACCCCGAACAACCTTCGGAACTCATAAACTCATAATAAAACTGTCAACGAAACCTTAAGCATGCGGACCCTACGGGTTCGAGAACTATGTAGACATGACCGAGACACGTTTCCGGTCAATAACCAATAGCGGAACCTGGATGCTCATATTGCCTCCTACATATTCTATGAAGATCTTTATCGATCAAACCGCATAACAACATATGTTGTTCCCTTTGTCATCGGTATGTTACTTGCCCGAGATTCGATCGTCAGTATCCCAATACCTAGTTCAATCTCATTACCGACAAGTCTCTTTACTCGTTATGTAATGCATCATTCCGCAACCAACTCATTGGCTACATTGCTTGCTAGGCTTATAGTGATGTGCATTACCGAGAGGGCCCAGAGATACCTCTCCAACAATCGGAGTGACAAAACCTAATCTCGAAATACGCCAACTCAACATGTACCTTTGGAGACACCTATAGAGCTCCTTTATAATCACCCAGTTACGTTGTGACGTTTGGTAGCACACAAAGTGTTCCTCCGGTAAACGGGAGTTGCATAATCTCATAGTTGTAGGAACATGTATAAGTCATGAATAAAGCAATAGCAACATACTAAATGAACAAGTGCTGAGCTAACGGAATGGGTCAAGTCAATCACATCATTCTCCTAATGATGCGATCTCATTAATCAAATGACAACTCATGTCTATGGTTAGGAAACATAACCATCTTTGATTAATGAGCTAGTCAAGTAGAGGCATACTAGTGACATTAAGTTTGTCTATGTATTCACACATGTATCATGTTTCCGGTTAACACAATTATAGCATGAATAATAAACATTTATCATGACATAAGGAAATAAATAATAACTTTATTATTGCCTCTAGGGCATATTTCCTTCAGTCTCCCACTTGCACTAGAGTCAATAATCTAGATTACACAGTAATGATTCTAACACCCATGGAGCCTTGGTGTTGATCATGTTTTGCTCGTGGAAGAGGCTTAGTCAATGAGTCTGCAACATTCAGATCCGTATGTATCTTGCAAATCTCTATGTCTCCCACCTGGACTTGGTCCCGGATGGAATTGAAGCGTCTCTTGATGTGCTTGGTCCTCTTGTGAAATCTGGATTCCTTTGCCAAAGTAATTGCACCAGTATTGTCACAGAAGATCTTCATTGGTCCCGATGCACTAGGTATGACACCTAGATCGGAAATGAACTCCTTCATCCAGACTCCTTCATTTGCTGCTTCCGAAGAAGCTATGTACTCCGCTTTGCATGTAGATCCCGCCATGATGCTTTGTTTAGAACTGCACGAACTGACAGCTCCACCGTTCAATATAAACACGTATCCGGTTTGCGATTTAGAATCGTCTGGGTCAGTGGCAAATCTTGAATCAACGTAACCATTTACGACTAGCTCTTTGTCACCTCCATAAACGAGAAACATATCCTTAGTCCTCTTCAGGTATTTCAGGATATTCTTGACCGTTGTCCAGTGATCCACTCCTAGATTACTTTGGTACCTCCCTGCTAAACTTATTGCTAAGCATACATCAGGTCTGGTACACAGCATTGCATACATGATAGAGTCTATGGCTGAAGCATAGGGAACATCTTTCATTTTCTCTCTATCTTCTGTTGTGGTCGGGCATTGAGTCTGACTCAACTTCACACCTTGTAATACAGGCAAGAACCCTTTCTTTGCCTGATCCATTTTGAACTTTTTCAAAACTTTATCAAGGTATGTGCTTTGTGAAAGTCCAATTAAGCGTCTTGATCTATCTCTATAGATCTTGATTCCCAAAATGTAAGCAGCTTCACCGAGGTCTTTCATCAAAAAACTTTTATTCAAGTATCCCTTTATGCTATCCAGAAATTCTATATCATTTCCAATCAACAATATGTCGTCTACATATAATATCAGAAATGCTACAGAGCTCCCACTCACTTTCTTATAAATACAAGCTTCTCCAAAAGTATGTATAAAACCATATGCTTTGATCACACTATCAAAGCGTTTATTCCAACTTCGAGAGGCTTGCACCAGTCCATAAATGGATCACCAGAGCTTGCACACTTTGTTAGCAACTTTTGGATCGACAAAACCTTCTGGTTGCATCATATACAACTCTTCTTCCAGAAATCCATTCGGGAATGCAGTTTTCACATCCATTTGCCATATTTCATAATCATAAAATGCGGCAATTGCTAACATGATTCGGACAGACTTAAGCATCACTACGGGTGAGAAAGTCTCATCGTAGTCAACCCCTTGAACTTGTCGAAAACCTTTCACAACAAGTCAAGCTTTCTAGACAGTTACATTACCATCAGCGTCAGTCTTCTTCTTGAAGATCCATTTATTCTCGATGGCTTGCCGATCATTGGGCAAGTCAACCAAAGTCCATACTTTGTTCTCATACATGGATCCCATCTCAGACTTCATGGCCTCAAGCCATTTTGCGGAATCTGGGCTCATCATCGCTTTCTCATAGTTCGTAGGTTCACCATGGTCAAGTAACATGACTTCCAGAATAGGATTACTGTACCACTCTGATGCGGATCTTACTCTGGTTGACCTACGAGGTTCGGTAGTAACTTGATCTGAAGTTTCATGATCAATATCATTAGCTTCCTCACTAATTGGTGTAGTTGTCACAGGAACCGGTTTCTGTGATGAACTACTTTCCAATAAGGGAGCAGGTACAGTTACCTCATCAAGTTCTGCTTTCCTCCCAGTCACTTCTTTCGAGAGAAACTCTTTTTCTAGAAAGGATCCGAATTTAGCAACAAAAGTCTTGCCTTCAGATCTGTGATAGAAGATGTACCCAATAGTCTCTTTTGGGTATCCTATGAAGACACATTTCTCCGATTTGGGTTCGAGCTTATCTAGTTGAAGTTTCTTCACATAAGCATTGCAGCCCCAAACTTTAAGAAACGACAACTTTGGTTTCTTGCCAAACCATAGTTCATAAGGCGTCGTCTCAACGGATTCTGATGGTGCCCATTTAACGTGAATGTGGTCGTCTCTAAAGCATAACCCCAAACCGATAGCGGTAAATCAGTAAGAGAATCATAGATCGCACCATATCTAGTAAAGTACGATTACGACGTTCGGACACACCATTTCGTTGTGGTGTTCCGGGTGGCGTGAGTTGCAAAACTATTCCGCATTGTTTTAAATGTAAACCAAACGCGTAACTCAAATATTCTCATCCACGATCAGATCGTAGAAACTTTATTTTCTTGTTACGATGATTTTCCACTTCACTCTGAAATTCTTTGAACTTTTCAAATGTTTCAGACTTGTGCTTCATTAAGTAGATATACCCATATCTGCTCAAATCATCTATGAAGGTGAGAAAATAACAATATCCGCCGCGAGCCTCAACATTCATTGGACCACATACATCAGTATGTATGATTTCCAACAAGTCTGTTGCTCGCTCCATAGTTCCAAAGAACAGCGTTTTAGTCATCTTGCCCATGAGGCATGGTTCGCAAGTACCAAGTGATTCATAATCAAGTGATTCCAGAAGTCCATCAGTATGGAGTTTCTTCATGCGCTTTACACCAATATGACCCAAACGACAGTGCCACAAATAAGTTGCACTATCATTATCAACTCTACATCTTTTGGTTTCAACATTATGAATATGTGTATCACTACTATCGAGATCTAATAAAAATAGACCACTCTTCAAGGGTGCATGACCATAAAAGATATTACTCATATAAATGGAACAACCATTATTCTCTGATTTAAATGAATAGCCGTCTCGCATCAAACAAGATCCAGATATAATGTTCGTGCTCAACGCTGGCACCAAATAGCAATTATTCAGGTCTAAAACTAATCCCGAAGGTAGATGTAGAGGTAGCGTGCCGACCGCGATCACATCGACTTTGGAACCATTTCCCACGCGCATCATCACCTTGTCCTTAGCCAATCTTTGCTTAATCCGTAGTCCCTATTTCGAGTTGCAAATATTAGCAACAGAACCAGTATCAAATACCCAGGTGCTACTCCGAGCATTAGTAAGGTACACATCAATAACATGTATATCACATATACCTTTGTTCACCTTGCCATCCTTCTTATCTGCCAAATACTTGCGGCAGTTCCGCTTCCAGTGACCAGTATGCTTGCAGTAGAAGCACTCAGTCTCAGGCTTAGGTCCAGATTTGGGTTTCTTCTCTTGAGCAGCAACTTGTTTGCTGTTCTTCTTGAAGTTCCCCTTCTTCTTCCCTTTACCCTTTTTCTTGAAACTGGTGGTCTTATTGACCATCAACACTTGATGCTCCTTATTGATTTCTACCTCCGCAGCCTTTAGCATTGCAAAGAGCTCGGGCATAGTCTTGTCCATCCCTTGCATATTATAGTTCATCATGAAGCTCTTGTAGCTTGGTGGCAGTGATTGAAGAATTCTGTCAATGACACTATCATCAAGAAGATTAACTCCCGGTTGAATCAAGTGATTATTATACCCAGACATTTTGAGTATATGTTCACTGATAGAACTATTCTCCTCCATCTTGCAGCTATATAACTTATTGGAGACTTCATATCACTCAAACCGGGCATTTGCTTGAAATATTAACTTCAACTCCTGGAACATCTCATATGCTCCATGACGTTCAAAATGTTGTTGAAGTCCTGGTTCTAAGCCGTAAAGCATGGCACACTAAACTATCGAGTAGTCATCATCTTTGCTCTGCCAGACATTCTTAACGTCGTCAGTTGCATCTGCAATAGGCCTGGCACCCAACGGTGCTTCTAGTACGTAATTCTTCTATGCAGCAATGAGGATAATCCTCAAGTTACGGACCCAGTCCGTGTAATTGCTACCATCATCTTTCAACTTAGCTTTCTTAAGGAACGCATTAAAATTCAACAGAACAACAACATGAGCCATCTATCTACAACAAACATAGACAAGCAAAATACTATCAGGTACTAAGTTCATGATAAATTTAAGTTCAATTAATCATATTACTAAAGAACTCCCACTTAGACAGACATCGCTCTAGTTAACTAAGTGATCGCGTGATCCAAATCAACTAAACCATGTCCGATCATCACGTGAGATGGAGTAGTTTTCAATGGTGAATATCACTATGTTGATCATATCTACTATATGATTCACGTTCGACCTTTCGGTCTCCATGTTCCGAGGCCATATCTGTATATGCTAGGCTTGTCAAGTTTAACCTGAGTATTCCACGTGTGCAACTGTTATGCACCCGTTGTATTTGAACATAGAGCTTATCACACCCGATCATCACGTGGTGTCTCAGCACGAAGAACTTTCGCAATGGTGCATACTCAGGGAGAACACTTCTTGATAATTAGTGAGAGATCATCTTATAATGCTACCATCAATCAAAGCAAAATAAGATGCATAAAGGATAAACATCACATGCAATCAATATAAGTGATATGGTATGGCCATCATCATCTTGAGCTTGTGATCTCCATCTTCGAAGCACCGTCGTGATCACCATCGTCACCGGTGCGACACCTTGATCTCCATCGTAGCATCGTTGTTGTTACACCATCTATTGCTTCTACGAATATAGCTACCGCTTAGTGATAAAGTAAAGCAATTATAGGGCGCTTGCATTTCATACAATAAAGCGACAACCATATGGCTCCTGCCAGTTGCCGATAACTCAGTTACAAAACATGATCATCTCATACAATAAAATATAGCATCACGTCTTGACCATATCACATCACAACATGCCCTGCAAAAACAAGTTAGACGTCCTCTACTTTTTTGTTGCAAATTTTACGTGGCTACTACGGGCTGAGCAAGAACCTTTCTTACCTACGCATCAAAACCACAACGGTAGTTCGTCAAGTTAGTGATGTTTTAACCTTCACAAGGACCGGGCGTATGAAGGAAATATGCCCTAGAGGCAATAATAAAGTTATTATTTATTTCCTTATATCATGATAAATGTTTATTATTCATGCTAGAATTGTATTAACCGGAAACATAATACATGTGTGAATACATAGACCAACATAACGTCACTAGTATGCCTCTACTTGACTAGCTCATTAATCAAAGATTGTTATGTTTCCTAACCATAGACATGTGTTGTCATTTGATTAACGGGATCACATCATTAGGAGAATGATGTGATTGACATGACCCATTCCGTTAGCCTAGCACTTGATCGTTTAGTATGTTGCTATTGCTTTCTTCATGACTTATACAAAGTTCCTGCAACTATGAGATTATGCAACTCCCGTTTACCGGAAGAACACTTTGTGTGCTACCAAACGTCACAACATAACTAGGTCATTATAAAGGTGCTCTACAGGTGTTTCCGAAGGTACATGTTGGGTTGGCATAATTCGAGATTAGGTTTTGTCACTCCGATTGTCGGAGAGGTATCTCTGGGCCCTCTCGGTAATACTCATCACCTAAGCCTTGCAAGCATTGTAACTAATGAGTTAGTTATAAGATGATGTGTTACAGAACGAGTAAAGAGACTTGCCGGTAACTAGATTGAACTAGGTATTGGATACCGACGATCAAATCTCGGGCAAGTAACATACCGATGACAAAGGGAACAACGTATGTTGTTATGCGGTTTGACCGATAAAGATCTTCGTAGAATATGTAGGAGCCAATATGGGCATCCAGGTTCTGCTATTGGTTATTGACCAAGAATAGTTCTAGGTCATGTCTACATAGTTCTCGAACCCGTAGGGTCCGCACGCTTAAGGTTTCGATGACAGTTATATTATGAGTTTATGAGTTTTGATGTACCAAAGGAGTTCGGAGTCCCGGATGAGATCGGGGACATGACGAGGAGTCTCGAAATGGTCGAGACATAAAGATTCATATATTGGATGATATGGTTCGGCCAAGGGGTCAAGCCCATGAGGCTTTAGGTCGGTGCAAAAGGGGTTTTGCGGAGGCCAGGGGGCCAAACGCCGGAGACCCTGGCGTCTGGCCCTGGGCCAGACGCCGAGGCCCATGGCGTCTGGGCCAGACGCCAAGGATTGTGGCGTTTGGTCCTGGAGTCCGAGTGGGACTCTTGCCTTTTGGGCAAAACCGACTTTGAGGAGGCTTTTGCTCCAAGTTTCGACCCCGGGGCTCAACATATAAATAGAGGGGCAGGGCTAGCACCAAAGACACAACAATTGATCCCTTGGATCTCTTAGCCGTGTGCGGTGCCCCCCTCCACCATAGTCCACCTCGATAATATCGTAGCGGTGCTTAGGCGAAGCCCTGCGACGGTAGAATATCAAGATCGTCACCACGCCGTCATGCTGATGGAACTCTCCCTCGACACTCGGCTGGATCGGAGTTCGAGGGACGTCATCGAGCTGAACGTGTGCTAGAACTCGGAGATGTCGTAGTTTCGGTGCTTGATCGGTCGGGCCGTGAAGACGTGCGACTACATCAACCGCGTTGTGCTAACGCTTCCGCTTACGGTCTACAAGGGTATGTAGATTACACTCTCCCCTCTCGTTGCTATGCATCACCATGATCTTGCATGTACGTAGGAAATTTTTTGAAATTACTATGTTCCCCAACAGTGGCATCCGAGCCTAGGTTTTATGCGTTGATGTTATATGCACGAGTAGAACACAAGTGAGTTGTGGGCGATACAAGTCATACTGCTTACCAGCATGTCATACTTTGGTTCGGCGGTATTGTGAATGAAGCGACCCGGACCGACATTACGCGTACGCTTACGCGAGACTAGTTTCACCGTTACGAGCACTCGTGCTTAAAGGTGGCTGGTGGGTGTCTGTCTCTCTCACTTTAGCTGAATCGAGTGTGGCTACGCCTGGTCCTTGCGAAGGTTAAAACAGCACTAACTTGATGAACTATCGTTGTGGTTTTTATGCGTAGGTAAGAACGGTTCTTGCTAAAGCCCGTAGCAGCCACGTAAAATTTGCAACAACAAAGTAGAGGACGTCTAACTTGTTTTTGCAGGGCATGTTGTGATGTGATATGGTCAAGACGTGATGCTATATTTTATTGTATGAGATGATCATGTTTTGTAACCGAAGTTATCGGCAACTGGCAGGAGCCATATGGTTGTCGCTTTATTGTATGAAATGCAAACGCCCTGTAATTGCTTTACTTTATCACTAAGCAGTAGCGATAGTCGTAGAAGCAATAGATGGCATAACGACAATGATGCTACGATGGAGATCAAGGGTGTCGCGCCGGTGATCATGACGGTGCTCTGGAGATGGAGATCACAAGCACAAGATGATGATGGCCATATCATATCACTTATATTGATTGCATGTGATGTTTATCCTTTATGCATCTTATCTTGCTTTGATTGACGGTAGCATTTTAAGATGATCTCTCACTAATTATCAAGAAGGGTTCTCCCTGAGTATGCACCGTTGCCAAAGTTCGTCGTGCCCAGACACCACGTGATGATCGGGTATGATAAGCTCTACATCCATCTACAACGGGTGCAAGCCAGTTTTGCACACGCAGAATACTCAGGTTAAACTTGACGAGCCTAGCATATGCAGATATGGCCTCGGAACACGGAGACCGAAAGGTCGAGCATGAATCGTATAGTAGATATGATCAACATAGTGATGTTCACCATTGAAAACTACTCCATCTCACGTGATGATCGGTTATGGTTTAGTTGATTTGGATCACGTGATCACTTAGATGACTCGAGAGATGTCTGTCTAAGTGGGAGTTCTTAAGTAATATGATTAATTGAACTTAAATTTATCATGAACTTAGTCCTGGTAGTATTTTGCAAATTATGTTGTAGATCAATAGCTCGCGTTGTTGCTTCCCTATGTTTTTATATGTGTTCCTAGAGAAAAACTAAGTTGAAAAATGTTAGTAGCAACGATGCGGATTGGATCCGTGATCTGAGGTTTATCCTCATTGCTGCATAGAAGAATTATGTCCTTAATGCACCGCTAGGTGACAGACCTATTGCAGGAGCAAATGCAGACGTTATGAACGTTTGGCTAGCTCAATATGATGACTACTTGATAGTTTAGTGCACCATACTTAACAGCTTAGAATCGGGACTTCAAATACGTTTTGAACGTCATGGACCATATGAGATGTTCCAGGAGTTGAAGTTAATATTTCAAGCAAATACCCGAGTTGAGAGATATGAAGTCTCCAACAAGTTCTATAGCTAAAAGATGGAGGAGAATCGCTCAACTAGTGAGCATGTGCTCAGATTGTCTGGGTACTACAATCACTTGAATCAAGTGGGAGTTAATCTTCCAGATAAGATAGTGATTGACAGAATTCTCTAGTCACTATCACTAAGTTACTTGAACTTCGTGATGAACTATAGTATGCAAGGGATGACGAAAACGTTTCCCGATCTCTTCGTGATGTTGAAATCGACGAAGGTAGAAATCAAGAAAGAGCATCAAGTGTTGATGGTTGACAAGATCACTAGTTTCAAGAAAAGGGCAAAGGGAAAGAAAGGGAACTTCAAAGCAGAATGGCAAGTAAGTTGTCTCTCCCGCGAAGAAACCCAAAGCTGGACCGAAGCCTGAAACTGAGTGATTATACTGCAAAGGAAATGGTCACTAGAAGCGGAAATGCCTTGAATATTTGGTGGATAAGAAGGATGGCAAAGTGAACAAGGGTATATTTGATATACATGTTATTGATGTGTACCTTACTAGTGTTTATAGTAACCCCTGAGTATTTGATACTTGTTCGGTTGCTAAGATTAGTAACTCGAAACAAGAGTTACAGAATAAACAGAAACTAGTTGAGGGTGAAGTGACGATGTGTGTTGGAAATAGTTCCAAGATTGATATGATCATCATCACACTCTCCCTACACTTTCGAGATTTGTGTAGAACCTAAATAAATGTTATTTTGCGTTTGCGTTGAGCATGAATATGATTTGATCATGTTTATTGCAATACGGTTATTCATTTAAAATTAGAGAATAATTGTTGTTCTGTTTACATGAATAAAACCTTCAATGGTCATACACCCGATGAAAATAGTTTGTTGGATCTCGATCGTAGTGATACACATATTCATAATATTGATGCCAAAAGATGCAAAGTTAATAATGATAGTGCAACTTATTTGTGGCACTGCCGTTTGGGTCATATCGGTGTAAAGCGCATGAAGAAACTCCATAAAGATGGATTTTCGGAATCACTTGGTTATGAATCTTTTGATGCTTGTGAACCGTGCCTTTTGGGCAAGATGACTAAAACGCCGTTCTCCGGAACTATGGAGCGAGCAACTGATTTATTGGAAATCATACATACCGATGTATGCGATCCGATGAGTGTTAAGGCTCGCGGCATGTATCGTTATTTTCTGACCTTCACAGATGATTTGAGCAGATGTGGGTATATCTACTTGATGAAACATAAGTCTGAAATAGTTGAAAGGTTCAGAGAATTTCAGAGTGAAGTGGAAAATCATCGTAACAAGAAAATAAAGTTTCTGCGATCTGATCATGGAGATGAAAATTTGAGTTACGAGTTTGGTCTTCAATTAAAACAATGTGGAATAGTTTCACAGCTCACGCCACCTGGAACACCACAATGTAATGGTGTGTCCGAACATCGTAATCGTACTTTACTAGATATGGTGCGATCTATGATGTCTCTTATCGGTTTACCACTATCGTTTTGGGGTTATGCATTAGAGACAGCTGTATTCACATTTAATAGGGCACCATCTAAATCCGTTGAGATGACACCGTATGAACTATGGTTTAGCAGTAAACCTAAGATGTCGTTTCTTAAAGTTTGGAGTTATGATGCTTATGTGAAAAAGTTTTCACTTGATAAGCTCGAACCCAAATCGGAGAAGTGCGTCTTCATAGAATACCCAAAGGTAACTATTGGGTACACCTTCTATCACAGATCCGAAGGCAAAACATTCGTTGCCAAGAATGGACCCTTTTTAGAGAAGAAGTTTCTCTCGAAAGAAGTGAGTGGGAGGAAAGTAGAACTTGATGAGGTAACTGTACCTGCTCCCTTATTGGAAATTAGTTCATCACAGAAATCTGTTCCTGTGACTACTACACCAATTAGTGAGGAAGTTAATGATGATGATCATGAAACTTCAGATTAAGTTACTACAGAACCTCGTAGGTCTTACAGAGTAAGATCCGCACCAGAGTGGTACGGTAATCCTATTCTAGAAGTCATGTTACTAGACCATGATAAACCTACGAACTATGAGGAAGCGATGATGAGCCCAGATTCCGCGAAATGGCTTTAGGCCATAAAATTTGAGATATGATCCATGTATGAGAACAAAGTATGGACTTTGATTGACTTGCTCGATGATCAGCAAGCCATGTTAAATAAATGGATCTTCAAGAGGAAGACAGATAATGATAGTAGTGTTACAATCTACAAAACTAGACTTGTCGAAAAAGGTTTTTGACAAAGTTCAAGATGTTGAATACAATGAGATTTTCTCACTCGTATCGATGCTTAAAAGTCTGTCCGAATCATGTTAGCAATTGCCACATTTTATGAAATCTGGCAAATGGATGTCAAAACTGCACTCCTTAATGGTTTTCTTAAAGAAGAGTTGTATATGATGCAACCAGAAGGTTTTGTCAATCCTAAAGGTGCTAACAAAATGTGCAAGCTCCAGCGATCCATCTATGGACTGGTGCAAGCAACTCAGAGTTGGAATATACGCTTTGATAAGTTGATCAAAGCATATAGTTTTATACCGACTTGCGGTGAAGCCTGTATTTACAATAAAGTGAGTGGGAGCACTACCGCCTTTCTGATAAATATATGTGAGTAACATATTGTTGATCAGAAATGATGTAGAATTTTTCTGGAAAGCATAAAGGAGTATTTGAAAGGAGTTCTTCTAAAAGAAAGACCTCAGTAAAGCTACTTACATATTGAGCATCAAGATCTATTGAGATAGATCAAGACGCTTGATTAGTTTTTTTTCAATAAGTACATACCTTGTCAAGATTTTGAAGTAGTTCAAAATGGAACAGTCAAAGAAAAAGTTCTTGCCTGTGTTGCAAAGGTGTGAAATTGAGTAAAGACTCAAATCCCGACCACGGCAGAAAATAGAAAAGAGAATGAAAAGTCATTCCCTATGCCTCAGTCATAGGTTCTCTAAAGTATGCTATGCTATGTACCAGACCTATTGTATACCTTGTTCTGGTTTGGCAAGGGAGTACAATAGTGATCTAATAGTAGATCACTGGACAACGGTCAAGAATATCCTTAGTGAGGACTAAGGAGATGTTTCTCGATTATGGAGGTGATAAAAGAGCTCGTCGTAAAGGTTACATCGGTGCAAACTTTTACACCGATCCAGATGACTCTAAGTCTCAATCTGGATACATATTGAAAGTGGGAGCAATTAGCTAGAGTAGCTCCGTGCAAAGCATTGTAGACATAGAATATTTGCAAAATACATATGACTCTGTAATATGACAGACCCGTTGACTAAACTTCTCTCACGAGCAAAACATGATCATACCTTAGTACTCTTTGGGTCTTAATCACATAGTGATGTGAACTAGATTATTGACTCTAGTAAACCCTATGGGTGTTGATCACATGACGATGTGAACTATGGGTATTAATCACATACAGATGTGAATATTGGTGTTTAATCACATAGCGATGTGAACTAGATTATTGACTCTAGTGCAAGTGGGAGACTGAAGGAAATATGCCCTAGAGGCAATAATAAAGTTATTATTTATTTCCTTATATCATGATAAATGTTTATTATTCATGCTAGAATTGTATTAACCGGAAACATAATACTTGTGTGAATACATAGACCAACATAACGTCACTAGTATGCCTCTACTTGACTAGCTCATTAATCAAAGATGGTTATGTTTCCTAACCATAGACATGTGTTGTCATTTGATTAACGGGATCACATCATTAGGAGAATGATGTGATTGACATGACCCATTCTGTTAGCCTAGCACTTGATCGTTTAGTATGTTTCTATTGCTTTCTTCATGACGTATACAAAGTTCCTGCAACTATGAGATTGTGCAACTCCCGTTTACCGGAAGAACACTTTGTGTGCTACCAAACGTCACAACGTAACTAGGTGATTATAAAGGTGCTCTACAGGTGTTTCCGAAGGTACATGTTGGGTTGGCATAATTCGAGATTAGGTTTTGTCACTCCGGTTGTCGGAGAGGTATCTCTAGGCCCTCTCGGTAATACTCATCACCTAAGCCTTGCAAGCATTGTAACTAATGAGTTAGTTATAAGATGATGTGTTACAGAACGAGTAAAGAGACTTGCCGGTAATGAGATTGAACTAGGTATTGGATACCGACGATCAAATCTCGGGCAAGTAACATACCGATGACAAAGGGAACAACGTATGTTGTTATGCGGTTTGACCGATAAAGATCTTCGTAGAATATGTAGGAGCCAATATGGGCATCCAGGTTCCGCTATTGGTTATTGACCAAGAATAGTTCTAGGTCATGTCTACATAGTTCTCGAACCCATAGGGTCCGCACGCTTAAGGTTTCGATGACAGTTATATTATGAGTTTATGAGTTTTGATGTACCGAAGGAGTTCGGAGTCCCGGATGAGATCGGGGACATGACGAGGAGTCTCGAAATGGTCGAGACGTAAAGATTCGTATATTGGATGATATGGTTCGGCCAAGGGGTCAAGCCCATGAGGCTTTAGGTCGGTGCAAAAGGGGTTTTGCGGAGGCCAGGGGGCCAAACGCCGGAGACCCTGGCGTCTGGCCCTGGGCCAGAAGCCGAGGCCCATGGCGTCTGGGCCAGACGACAAGGATTGTGGCGTTTGGTCCTGGAGTCCGAGTGGGATTCTTGCCTTTCGGGCAAAACCGACTTTGAGGAGGCTTTTGCTCCAAGTTTCGACCCCGGGGCTCAACATATAAATAGAGGGGCAGGGCTAGCACCAAAGACACAACAATTGATCCCTTGGATCTCTTAGCCGTGTGTGGTGCCCCCCTCCACCATAGTACACCTCGATAATATCGTAGCGGTGCTTAGGCGAAGCCCTGCGACAGTAGAATATCAAGATCGTCACCATGCCGTCGTGCTGATGGAACTCTCCCTCGACACTCGGCTGGATCGGAGTTCGAGGGACGTCATCGAGCTGAACGTGTGCTAGAACTCGGAGGTGCCGTAGTTTCGGTGCTTGATCGGTCGGGCCGTGAAGACGTACGACTACATCAACCGCGTTGTGCTAACGCTTCCGCTTACGGTCTACAAGGGTATGTAGATTACACTCTCCCCTCTCGTTGCTATGCATCACCATGATCTTGCGTGTACGTAGGAAATTTTTTGAAATTACTACGTTCCCCAACAGCGTAGCCACACTTGGTTCAACTAAAGTTGGAGAAACTGACACCCACCAGCCACCTATGTGCAAAGCACGTCGGTAGAACCAGTCTCGCGTAAGCGTACGCGTAATGTCGGTTCGGGCCGCTTCATCCAACAATACCGCCAAACCAAAGTATGACATGCTGGTAAGCAGTATGACTCGTATCGCCCACAACTCACTTGTGTTCTACTCGTGCATATAACATCTACGCATAAAACCAGGCTCAGATACCACTGTTGGGGAACGTAGTAATTTCGAAAAAAATCCTACGCACACGCAAGATCATGGTGATGCATAGCAACGAGAGGGGGGAGTGTCGTCCACGTACCCTCGTAGACCGAAAGCAGAAGCGTTAGAACAACGCGGTTGATGTAGTCATACGTCTTCACGGCCCGACCGATCAAGCACCGAAACTATGGCACCTCCGAGTTCTAGCACACATTCAGCTCGATGACGTCCCTCAAACTCCGATCCAGCCGAGTGTCGAGGGAGAGTTCCGTCAGCACGATGGCATGGTGACGATCTTGGTGTTCTATCGTTGCAGGGCTTCGCCTAAGCACCGCTACAATATTGTTGAGGAGGACTATGGTGGATGTGGGTACCGCACACGGCTAAGAGATCAAGAGATCAATTGTTGTGTCTATGGGGTGCCCCCCTCCCCCGTATATAAAGAAGTGGAGGAGGGGCCGTCCAAGGGGGGTGGCGCGCCCTAGGGGGGAGTCCAACTCCCACCGGGAGTAGGACTCCCCCTTTTCCTATTAGGAGAGGGAGAGGGAAGGAAGAGGAAGGAGGGAGGAAGGAAAGGGGGGTCGGCCTCGTTCCCAATTCAGATTGGGCTTGGGGGGTGCTCCCCCTCCCTTGCTCCTTTCCCCTCCTTTCCACTAAGGCCCAATAAGGCCCATATACCTCCCGGGGGGTTCCAATAACCTCCCAGAGCTCCATTATTGTCCCAATCTCACCCGGAACCTTTCCGGTGTCCAAATATAGTCGTCCAATATATCAATCTTTATGTCTCAACCATTTCGAGACTCCTCATCATGTCTGTGATCACATCCGAGACCCTGAACAACCTTCGGTACATCAAAACTCAAAAACTCATAATAAAACTGTCAACGAAACCTTAAGCGTGCGGACCCTACGGGTTCGAGAACTATGTAGACATGACCGAGACACGTTTCCGGTCAATAACCAATAGTGGAACCTGGATGCTCATATTGGCTCCTACATATTCTACGAATATCTTTATCGGTCAAACCGCATAACAACATACGTTGTTCCCTTTGTCATCGGTATGTTACTTGCCAGAGATTCAATCGTCGGTATCCCAATACCTAGTTCAATCTCGTTACCAGCAAGTCTCTTTACTAATTATATAATGCATCATTCCGCAACCAACTCATTGTCTACATTGCTTGCAAGGTTATAGTGATGTGCATTACCGAGAGGGCCCAGAGATACCTCTCTGACAATCGGAGTTACAAAACCTAATCTCGAAATACGCCAACTCAACATGTACCTTTGGAGACACCTATAGAGCTCCTTTATAATCACCCAGTTACGTTGTGACGTTTGGTAGCACACAAAGTGTTCCTCCGGTAAATGGGAGTTGCATAATCTCATAGTTGTAGGAACATGTATAAGTCATGAATAAAGCAATAGCAACATACTAAACGATCAAGTGCTAAGCTAACGGAATGGGTCAAGTCAATCACATCATTCTCCTAATGATGTGATCTCGTTAATCAAATGACAACTCATGTCTATGGTTAGGAAACATAACCATCTTTGATTAATGAGCTAGTCAAGTAGAGGCATACTAGTGACATTAAGTTTGTCTATGTATTCACACATGTATCATGTTTCCCGTTAATACAATTCTAGCATGAATAATAAACATTTATCATGATATAAGGAAATAAATAATGACTTTATTATTGCCTCTAGGGCATATTTCCTTCATGCATACCCTGAAAACATCCAGGAGCACCACGAAACCCTATTTCCACCGCCGCAACCTTCTATACCCGTGAGACCCATCTTGGGGCCTTTTCTGGTGCTCCGCCGGAGGGGGAGTCGATCACGGAGGGCTTCTACATCAACGCCATAGCCTCTCCGATGAAGTGTGAGTAGTTTACCACAGACCTTCGGGTCCATAGTTATTAGCTATATGGCTTCTTCTCTCTCTTTGATTCTCAATACAAATTTCTCCTCGATCTTCTTGGAGATCTATTCGATGTAATTCTTTTTGCGGTGTGTTTGTCGAGATCCGATGAATTGTGGGTTTATGATCAAGATTATCTATGAACAATATTTGAATCTCCTCTGGATTCTTTTATGTATGATTAGTTATCTTTGCAAGTCTCTTCGAATTATCAGTTTGGTTTGGCCTACTAGATTGATCTTTCTTGCAATGGGAGAAGTGCTTAGCTTTGGGTTCAATCTTGCGGTGTCCTTTCCCAGTGACAGCAGGGGCAGCAAGGCACGTATTGTATTGTTGCCATTGAGGATAAAAAGATGGGATTTATATCATATTGCTTGAGTTTATCCCTCTACATCATGTCATCTTACTTAATGCGTTACTCTGTTCTTATGAACTTAATACTCTAGATGCATGCTGGATAGCGGTCGATGTGTGGAGTAATAGTAGTAGATGCAGAATCGTTTCGATCTACTTGTCACGGATGTGATGCCTATATACATGATCATGCCTAGATATTCTCATAACTATGCACTTTTCTATCAATTGCTCGACAGTAATTTGTTCACCCACCATAATACGTATGCTATCTTGAGAGGAGCCACTAGTGAAACCTATGGCCCCCAGGTCTATTTTCCATCATATAAGTTTCCGATCTATTTTATTTTGCAATCTTTACATTCCAATCTAGATCATAAAAATACCAAAAATATTTATTATCTCTATCAGATCTCACTTTTCCAAGTGACCATGAAGGGATTGACAACCCCCTTATCGCGTTGGTTGCGAGGTTCTTATTTGTTTGTGCAGGTACGAGGGACTTGGAGTGTAGACTCCAACTGGATTGATACCTTGGTTCTCAAAACTGAGGGAAATACTTACACTACTTTGCTGCATCACCCTTTCCTCTTCAAGGGAAAAACCAACCCATGCTCAAGAGGTA
This sequence comes from Triticum dicoccoides, assembly GCF_002162155.2. Taxonomy (NCBI): domain Eukaryota; kingdom Viridiplantae; phylum Streptophyta; class Magnoliopsida; order Poales; family Poaceae; genus Triticum; species Triticum dicoccoides. Next base: position 676,795,014 of record NC_041385.1, on the reverse strand, counting down.
GCACAAACCTACTGATTTATCAATAAAATTTCTTACTATATAAGGTCATCTCCAACGTTGACCCGCAAAGTAGGGGGACCAATCTATGGACACTGATGAGGGAGATGACCATCCAAACTAACCACATAAATTTGCCCTGGGTTTTTTTAAGTTCGCATACATCCGCACGCTCAAAATAGCCTCATATCTAGTTTTAGTTTAGGTAAAAAATGTTCAAATGTTCAGATGCAGCAGTAGTTCTAATTTAATTATTACACTCCAACAATGGTGTCCCTTTAACCGCCCACATATGTTCAATCAGATCTTCCTTTAGTTGCTCATGAGTTGCTTGATGCCGAATTTGTTGATGCGTTTGAACAAACTCATCAATTGTGGCCAGATTATGGTCTGGAAGTTTCATAGGATCGCCCATATTATTAAATTCAAGACTTACAGCATCATCCTCACCCTCATCCTCCGCAATCATGTTGTGCTTGATCACACAACATGTCATCACCTCCCACAAGGTCTTTGGGTCCCACTGTTTAGCAGGTCCGTGAACAACTGCAAAACTTGCCTGCAAACATTTATAATTGCTATCGATTCTATGATCCCCATAGTATAGCTCAGCGGGAGATCATTATTGGGGACATACAGAAGCTCTCTGGAAAAACTACTACGTTCTTGCCTTAGCTAAGCTGCTTGGCTGAAGCTCTGACCAACTTTGCTCAATCAACTCGCAACAAAAGATAGAAAGAAGTTGTTCCAATGGTGGAGTCAAAACTTGATTGACCCGGGTCAGAGCAATCCCTTGGCTAAAGGAAAGGAAGGACATGGGTACTTTATAGGTTGCTTTACTGTTTGGTAGAACTCAAGCGGTTGATAATGCTAAGGAAAAAGGTAAGAGTGAGGGATTGCATTTCCATGCATGAGTATTGGCTTTGGTAAGCAACTCAAGAACTATGCCTCTCAACATCCTTCCTATATACTTATTGTTTTGGGGCAAAGTAGGACTGTTTCTTGCCAGTTAGGCCAGAGATGGTCTTGACAAAGGTAGACAGCAGAAGATAGATACTGATGACCCGCAAGTATACGGGATAGTTGTAGCCTCTTTCGATAAGTAAGAGTGTCAAACCCAACGAGGAGCTAAAGGTAGAACAAATATTCTCTCAAGTCCTATCTTCCAGTGATACGACTCTACGCACGCTTAGTGTTCGCTTTACCTAGAACAAGTATGAAACTAGAAGTACTTTGTAGGTGTTGTTGGATAGGTTTGCAAGATAATAAAGAACACGTAAATAAAAGGTAGGGGATGTTTAGATAAAGATGCAATAAAGTAAATATAGCAAGTGTGGAAAAGTGGCGGTAGGAGTTGTGGAATTGTCCCTAAGCAATTGACTACTTTACTAGACCGATAGCAAGTTTTATGTGGGAGAGGCATAAGCTAACATACTTTCTCTTCTTGGATTATATGCACTTATGATTGGAACTCTAGCAAGCATCCGCAACTACTAAAGATTCATTAAGGTAAAACCCAACCATAGCATTAAAGCATCAAGTCCCCTTTATCCCATACGCAACAATCCCCTTACTCGGGTTTATGCTTGTGTCACTCAAGCAACCCACCATAAGAGAATCATGAACGTATTGCAACACCCTACAGCGGGAATCCCTCACACTTGCGCGACACGGAGGGCACAATAGGACAGCAACATAACCACAAGCAAATTAAACCAATCATAGCAATTCATCAACCACCGGTAGGACAATAAAAATCTACTCAGACATCATAGGATGGCAACACATCATTGGATAATAATATGAAGCATAAAGCACCATGTTCAAGTAGAGGGTACAGCGGGTTGCGGGAGAGTGGACCGCTGAATATAGATGGGGGAAGGTGATGGAGATGTTGGTGAAGATGGCAGAGGTGTTGGTGAAGATCGCGGTGATGATGATGGCCCCCGGCGGCGTTCCGGCGCCACCGGAAGCAAGGGGGAGAGGGACCCCCTTCTTCTTCTTCTTCCTTGACCTCCTCCCTAGATGGGAGAAGGGTTTCCCCTCTGGTCCTTGGCTCCCATGGAGTGGGAGGGGCGAGAGCCCCTCCGAGATTGGATCTATCTCTCTGTTTCTGCGTTCTCAGATCCTTCCCCTTCACCGTTTCTTTTATATTCGGAGATCCGTAACTCCAATTTGGGTGAATCTTTCGCCCAGATTTTTCTCATAAAATTAGCTTTCTTGTGGCAAAAGAAGGGCATCAACCGCTTTACGGGTGGCCCACGGGGGTTCCAGGCATGCCCAGGGGGGAGGGCGCGCCCCCCTGTCTCGTGGCCACCTCGGACACTGTTTCGCGTTGATTCTTCCTCCGAAAAATCCCAAATATTCCAAAAATATTCTCCGGACGTTTTTATCCCGTTTGGATTCCGTTTGATATGGGTTTCCTGCGAAACATAAAACATGCAACAAACAGGAACTGACACTGGGCACTGGATCAATATGTTAGTCCCAAAAATAGTATAAAAAGTAGCCAAAAGTATATGAGAGTTGAAGAATATTGGCATGGAACAATCAAAAATTATAGATACGATGTTGACGTATCAGCATCCCCAAGCTTAATTCCTGCTCGTCCTTGAGTAGGTAAATGATAAAAGGATAATTTTTGATGTGGAATGCTACCAAGCATAATCTTGATCAGATGTCTAATCATGGCATGAATATTAAGACACGAGTGATTCAAGGAAATAGTCTATCATTTGACATAAAAACAATAATACTTCAAGCATACCGACCAAGCAATTATGTCTTATCAAATAACATAGCGAAAGAAAGCTTATCCCTACAAAATCATATAGTTTGGCTATGCTTCATTTTCGTCACACAAAATGCTCCCATCATGCACAACCCCGATGACGAGCCGAGCAATTGGCTCATACTTTTTAACGCGCGTTAGCTTTTTCAACTCTTACGCAATACATGAGCGCAAGCCATGGACATAGCACTATAGGTGGTATATGGTGGTGGTTGTGAAGACAAAAAGGGAGAAGATAGTCTCACATCAACTAGGCGTATCAACGGGCTATGGAGATGCCCATTAATAGATATCAATGTGAGTGAGTAGGGATTGCCATGCAACGGATGCACTAGAGCTATGAGTGTATGAAAGCTCAAACTAAAAACTAAGTGGGTGTGCATCCAACTTGCTTGCTCATGAAGACCTCGGGCATTTGAGGAAGCCCATCATCGGAATATACAAGCCAAGTTCTATAATGAAAATTCCCACTAGTATATGGAAGTGATAACTCAAGAGACTCTCTATATGAAGAACATGGTGCTACTCTGAAGCACAAGTGTGGTAAAAGGATAGTAGCATTGCCCCTTCTCTCTTTTTCTCTCATTTTTTTTATATTTTTTTGGTGGGCTTCTTTGGCCTCTCTTTTTTTATTTGGGCTTCTTTGGCCTCTTTTATTTTTCATAAAGTCCAGAGTCTCATCCCGACTTGTGGGGGAATCATAGTCTCCATCATCCTTTCCTCACTGGGGCAAAGCTCTAATAATAATGATCATCACACTTTTATTTACTTACCACTCAATATTACAACTCAAAGATATGACTCTATATGAATGCCTCCGGCGGTGTACCGGGATATGCAATGAATAAAGAGTGACATGTATGAAAATTTATGAAGGTGACCTTGCCACAAATACGATGTCAACTACATGATCATGCAAAGAGCAATATGACAATGATGGAGCATGTCATAATAAACGGAACGGTGGAAAGTTGCATGGCAATATATCTCAGAATGGCTATGGAAATGCCATAATAGGTAGGTATGGTGGCTGTTTTGAGGAAGGTAAATAATGGTTGCATGATACCGGCGAAGGTTGCGCGGTATAATAAAGGCTAGCAAAGTGGAAGGGCGAGTGTGCGTATATCCATGGACTCACATTAGTCATAAAGAACTCACATACTTATTGCAAAAGTCTACTTGCCCTCTAAGCAAAGTACTACTACGCATGCCCCTAGAGGGATAGATTGGTAGGAAAAGACCATCGCTCGTCCCCGACTACCACTCATAAGGAAGACAATCAAAGAAAACACCCCATGCTTTAAATTTGTCACACAACGGTTACCATACGTGCATGCTACGGGACTCGCAAACCTCAACACAAGTATTTCTCAATTTCACAATTACTCAACTAGCAAGACTATAATATCACCACCTTTATATCGCAAAACTATTGCAAGGAATCAAACATATCATATTCAGTGATCTACAAGTTTTATGTAGGATTTTATGACTAACCATGTGAATGACCAATTCCTGTCATCTCTCTAAATGGATATAAGTGAAGCAAGAGAGTTTAATTATTTCTACAAAAGATATGCCCACGCTCTAACAAATATAAGTTAAGCAAAAGAGCATTCTACAAATGGCGGTTTTCTATGTGAAGAGAAATAGGCAATCCAAACTTCAAAAGATATAAGTGAAGCACGTGAAGCATTCTATAAAGTCATACTCAAAAGATTTAAGTGAAGTGCAATGAGCATTCTATAAATCAACTAAGGACTATCTCATACCAGCAGCATAAAATAAAAATGAAAACTAAATGCAAAAGACGATCCAAGACTTGCACATATCGCATGAACGAAACGAATACGAAAACATACCGATACTTGTTGGAGAAAGAGGGGGTGCCTTCCGGGGCATCCCCAAGCTTAAACGCTTGAGTCTACTTGAATATTTACTTGGGTTTCCTTGGGCATACCCAAGCTTGAGCTCTTGCCTCTCTTCCTTTTTCTCATATCGAGTCCTCCGATTAGACACTTCATCCACACAAAACTTCAATAGAAAACTCAGTAAGATCCGTTAGTATAATAAAGCAAATCACCACTCTAAGTACTATTGCAAACCAATTCATATTTTGTTTTTGCATTGTTTCTACTGTAATATAACTTTTCCATGGCTTAATCCACTAATATAAATTGATAGATTCATCAAAACAAGCAAACTATGCATCAAAAACAGAATCTGTCAAAAACAGAACAGTCTGTAGCAATATGAACATACACCATACTTCTCGTACCCCAAAATTTCTACCAAAAATAGGAAAAATAAACAAGTTGTACAGCAAGACAGTGCAAAAGGAATCAGTCCCACTTGACGTTCCAGTTAAAAATGTAAAATCGCGCACTACGGCCAAAGTTTCTGTCCTGCACCGTACAAACCAACAAGCATTGTAAATATCCTAAAGGCAAACCTTGGCACATTATTATAATACAATGGAATTGTACAAGGGGATAATTATTTTTGATGAAAAGTTTCTGTAATTAAGATTCACAAAGCTTCCGTGAGCATGAACAAAGTTCAAGGAGCTCTCCCACTTCAACAATGCTTGTCTTTCTCGCTTTCACTTTCTTTTTGAAAAGTTTTGGGTTCCCTTCTTTATTTATTTTTTGTTTTTAAACTATATAAAAGCACTCAATAGAAATAAATGACTCTCTAAAACTTCCGGGTTGTCTCCCTGGGAGCGCTTTCCTTAAAGCCATTAAGCTACACATAAAGTGCTCAAGTAATGGATCCACCTGGATCCCAAGGTATATCAAAGCCAATTTTAATTAACAATGATTTGTAATTTAGTAGTGAGCACAAAGTAACATATATCATGCAACAACAAAGTATAACTCTTGTCGGTGTCAAAACCGGCGGATCTCGGGTAGGGGGTCCCGAACTGTGCGTCTAGGCGGATGGTAACAGGAGACAAGGGACACGATGTTTTACCCAGGTTCGGGCCCTCTTAATGGAGGTAAAACCCTACGTCCTGCTTGATTAATATTGATGATGTGTGTTACAAGAGTAGATCTACCACGAGATCAAGGAGGCTAAACCCTAGAAGCTAGCCTATGGTATGATTGTTGTTCGTCCTACGGACTAAAGCCATCCGGTTTATACAGACACCGGAGAGGGCTAGGGTTACACAGAGTCGGTTACAATGGTAGGAGATCTACATATCCGTATCGCCAAGCTTGCCTTCCACGCCAAGGAAAGTCCCATCCGGACACGGGACGAAGTCTTCAATCTTGTATCTTCATAGTCTTGGAGTCCGGCCGATAATGATAGTTCGGCTATCCGGACACCCCCTAGTCCGGGACTCCCTCAGTAGCCACTGAACCAGGCTTCAATGACGACGAGTCCAGCGCGCATATTGTCTTCGGCGTTGCAAGGCGGGTTCCTCCTCCGAATAATTTATAGAAGATTGTGAACACCTGGATAGTGTCCGGCTCTGCAAAATAAATTCCACGCACCAACGTAGAGAAAATAACATTACACAAGTTCAATCTGCTGACGTATTTGATGGTGTGACGTCACACCACTACCAAGCCTTTACTTAAATTGTTTTTATTGTACCACCTCAGCGCGTTTAGCGAAGCGGTCTCCTTGGCACATCTTGTCGAAGCAGAGATTGTGTTCCCCTTATTCTGGGATTCCCATAAATACGGACGTGGGTAACCCAACCGCGCCCGTTGCCACGCCCCCTCCATCGAAGGCGGGTTCCAAACGGTCACGACGATGGCTCTCGGTATTCTTCCTCTTTATAATGAGACCAAGGCCAGTTCTTTTTCTTCAATCCTCAATCAAATCCGCCCCTCGCCCCCGAGTTCCAACACCCAGGGCTCCAGATTCGGGTACCTTCGACCTTCGACAATGTCCGGCTCCCGCCTACGGGGCCGGTGGATGCCCTCTTCTGTCACGGAAGAAGACGTGTTAAAGCTGAGAGACGCCAGGTACTTGACCTACGAGATTTCGCATAGGCTGCCCGCCCGAGGGCAAGTTATTCCTACTCCCGAGCCCGGCGAGAGCGTTGTGTTCGTGTCTCACCTCCGTCGGGGTTTAGGCTTCCCGACGGACCCCTTCATGAGGGGGCTCATGTTTTACTATGGGCTGGAATTCCATGACTTGGCTCCGGAGTCCATCCTTCACATCTCATCGTTTATTGTCGTTTGCGAAGCCTTCCTCTGTACTACCCCTCACTTCGGCTTGTGGCTCAAAACCTTCAATGTGGAGCCGAAGATGATTGAGGGGCTGTCACACCCTAGCTAGTTCATGCATTAGAGTGTTGCATCATGTTTATTCTTTCAACAGAAACTTGAAATGGGGATGTCAGAACCCCCAGCCCCCTCTGGAACAACTAGGGTCTACTAAAAATAATTTCAATGAACCTGAAATGCCCTTCTAAAATGTCCATCATTTTTGTTTAGGTTCAGAACCTCTACCAAAAGTGATGCACATTTTTCTAGGTCATCCTAAAGTCTTTGATTTAGCTCATAAGTATTTGAGTTTGAGCATTTAAATTATATAAAATATTTTGAATGCTCAAATATTCCCAAACTAAAATGTTCCTTGCTGGAAATATTCCAACTAAGGACCAGGTGCAGTTTGGTGATTTTAGGAGTTGTCTAAGTATTTTTAAAAAGTCCACAAACTTGCAGAATATTTAAAAAACAGAAAAATAGGGAAAACCTTACCTGGCGCCACCCAAAGGCCCACCTGCCGGCCCAGCCCAGCCACCGCTCCAGCGAGCTGCTTGGCATGGCCAGGCAGGCAGGCAGGTGCTCGACGGCGGCCGCAGCGTGCGCCACGCAGCTGCCCGTCGCCCTGCTTCACCTCCTCGCCTCGCTGCTGGCTTGGATGAACTCCACGTCGAGCCGTGAACCCCCAGGACACCTCCATTCTTCCCTAACTCCTCTCCCTCGCTCTCCCACACCATGGCCGACACCATCGCCGCCACTCCCTCGCCGTAGCCGCGCTCTCCGTCAACCCCACACCGCGCCACCGTGTCCAGGAGCTCCGCCACCCTCCTCTCCTTCGAGCAAGCCGAGCCCCGAGCGCTCGCGTGCCCCAAAGCCACCGCACGGACCTCGACCGAACCGCCATCGCCGGAGATCCCCTTCGCCGTCGCCGCCGCACCAGCTCGTCTCCGACCGCGTCGTCTGTTCCCACGAGATCGCCGTGAGCCTAGCTACCTCTCCCCCCTTTCCTTTCTTGCTCTCGTGCACCACCGCGAGCACACGTAGCTCACCCGCACGCGCCACCGTGGAGCTCGTCGCCGACGTGCTCCTGGCCATCCTCCGGCCACCACTCGGTGTCCATCGCACTCACCATGTTGCGTAGGGTCTAACTATTCACTCCCCGCACCTCACCGCACACCCTAGCCCCGAGTTCGCCTCCACCCGAACTCCGGCGGCCGCCTAGGTCGTCGCCGGCGCCGATTCCGGCCACCCCGACTCCAACTAACTCCACCAAGAGCTGCGGTTTGTCCCCAGCTCCACTTAGATGCCTTTCGCGACCCATTTGGTGGCCGAAACGGCCAAAATCACTTCCGCCGCCGCGTCGGGCTCGCCGGCGGCTGAACGCCGGCGTGTTTGACTTTGACCTTGACCAGGGTGGGCCCAGTTTGACCCCCCTGAGCCTATGACAAGTGGGGCCCCTTCTGCTAATTAACCCAGATTAGTTTAAACTAAATTAAGTTAGTTTAGTTAGCTACTGACATGCGGGACCCACTGGTCAGTTTAACCTGGACCGGTCTGTTGACCTGCTGAGGTCAGCATGACCTCATGCTGACGCAGTAATCCTTTTCTGGAATTAAAATAAATATAAAATGATTTGTAAATTTCAGAAAATAACCCAAACTTCAAAAATTCATAGTAATTCAACCATAGCTCCAAATGCAAAGTGTTATATATGAAAAATGATCAGAAAAATCCAATATATCCATCTGTACTGGTTTCATGCATGTTTAAGCAAGTTAACCTACTGTTTATTGCAGAACAAGTTAAAGCACTTATAAGGGCCATGTATGAGTTTGGAACTTGAATCTTTGGTTCAAAATGGTTCAAACCCATCTGGTCTTAGTTGCATTAGCCCAACACACTCATATTGCCATGTCTCATGCATGCATCATATTGTTGCATATCGTTTGGTGATGTTGTGTATCGGTGTTCTTTGCGACAGGTTCTGCCTCCGAGGAGTACCATGATTACCCTAACGAAGAACCATATCAGTGCATCGACCCATCAGGCAAGCAACCAACCATTTGATCATATCGATACAATCCCATGTTCTCGCTCCTGCTCTCTTTTGCTGCATTAAGACAACGCGTTTCAAACTGCTATGTGCTACGGTAGCTGAACCCATTTCCTCTGCATGACCTGTCATTGCCACAGTAACTAGATGAAACCCACTAGCATGTGTAGGAGTTGATTGAGCCATATGTATGTGTTGTTCCTACCTTGTTATGCCTGCTATGCTTAGAGTCGTGTCAGGTCTGGTTCATCTGGGTGATGGGCTAGAGTGAAATGATCTTGCCGGTAATGAGAGTGATGTGGTGAACCCGATTTGGTAAAGGTATCGATGAGAGGCCATGTAGGAGTACATGGTGGGTTGTTTCATTGAAGCCGACCTTAAGCACTGAGATCTATATGCGTGATTTAAGATGCAGCTACTACCATGCGTTGGGCCCTGAAATATGACCCCGCTCGACTTCTTATTCACTCTAGTTCTCTGTCCAGGAGTTGCAAGTAGTTTCTGGTGTTTGTAGCTTACTGGAGGCCATGGACAGCGCTGACCCGCGGGGTGGGCTGTGATGCGGTAGGTATGTGGCCGGGTGTACCTAATACCCGTTAGGTATCTCAGGAACCCTGTACACGTCGTTCGGGGCTGTATGGGAAACCTCGGCCGGACTCCCTACGGATGGAACCTGGATAGGCGATAAACCTGGACTAGAGACCTAGGTGTTTAGGTAGGTCGTGGTCTACACCCACGTCGGCTTTCGCTTGAAGTCTGCCGAGCACATGTCGTGTGCAGATGCTAAGTGGTGGAAACATGTATGAAGAAGTACACCCCTGCAGGGTTAACATGATCTATTCGAATAGCCGCATCCGCGGTAAAGGACTACTTGGTTGCCTATACAGTTCATAGACAAGTGAATGGATACTACTAAAATTCTCAAGATAAGCGTGAGTGCCGAGGATGGCTCCTCCGTAGGATGACGGAGGTGGATCCTCGGTGGTGTATTGAAGTGGTGAGTAGTGGACTCGTGTGCGCAAAACCATTTCAAGTTGGTGTATCGTAGGATAGCTTAGCCAAGAGTCAAAGCTGGCTTACTGCAATAACTCCACCAACCCTTCTTGTTAATGTGCATGTTTGTAGGATCTGATGTAAGTCTTGCTGAGTACCTTTGTACTCATGTTGCTTTAATTTACATTTTTCAGAAGACGCTGCAACCCCTTCCGATGGGTTCTTCGTAGACGTTGACATCGATGAGTAGACCGAGACCCAGGTGGTGATCCTGAGCTTGTGAAGGACCACGTAGTATAGCCAGGCTTTCCCAAGCCTCTTTTATTTTACTAGTTGTCTGTACTCAGACAAGTTACTTCCGCTGTTGACTTGTATGTCTGTATGACTTGAATGCTGGGTCGTGTGACCCGTACTTGTGTGTATGATATGTATGGCTCTATGAGCCTTAAATAAAGTACTTGTGTTGTAGAGTCATGTTGTGATGCCTTGCTGTATTTGCACATATCGAGCATATTGTGTGTATGATTGAAATGCTTGGTATGTGTGGGATCTGACTATCTAGTCGTTTATTCTTAGTAGCCTCTCTTACCGGGAAATGTCTCCTAGTGTCTCCACTGAGCCTTGGTAGCTTGCTACTGCTCCGGAACACTTAGGCTGGCCGGCATGTGTCCTTCTTTGTTCCTGTGTCTGTCCCTTCGGGGAAATGTCACGCGATGGATACCGGAGTCCTGTTAGCCCGCTACAGCCCGGTTTACTGGAGTCCTGCTAGCCCAGTGCTACAGCCCGGATTCACTTGCTGCTGACCGACATGTTCGATGATGGGTCATGGATGCCTGTCCCTATAAGTCTGTGCCACTTTGGGTTTACGACTAGCCATGTCAGCCCGGGCTCTTTACCATATGGATGCTAGCGACACTATCATATACGTGTGCCAAAAGGCGCAAACGGTCCTGGGCAAAGGTGAGACGACACCCGTGGGAATACCGTGCGTGAGGCCGCAAAGTGATATGAGGTGTTACATGCTAGATCGATGTGGCATCGAGTCGGGGTCCTGACAGCGTTGGCATCAGAGCAGGACTGCCTGTAGGTTCTCCAAGCCAAACTGGTCGATGTTGAGTCTAGAAATGCTTTAGTTATATGTAGGGGAATTGATTGTGGGATGGAACGTAAGGCTCTTTTTACTCCTCTGTCTCATGACATTCTGATCTGAGTCAGTCTATTCTTCCACCGGGGGTTAAGGAATTAGGATCTCTTCTCTCTATCAGGTTCACGTGTTACTAATCAGTAGTACCTTATAGGTTTGATGGATACAAGCCTAGTTCAGTTCTACCACCCTATTATGTGCTAAGTTGGACCCAGAACCTTGATATGATGTTGTTGAGTGTCTATGCAATTCTTTGTCAAATGCCTCAAAATCCCTTTTGAGCATTTACAGCCGTTATGCTGTCCAATTTCTGCTAGAAATCTTAATGTCTCGTGTTTATCATGTTCTAGATGGCGACCCGTCCTCAGAATCAAGTGGTTCGTTTGACTCGATGTCTAGATGTACCCGGCCATACTGCTATGTTGGTCAGGGTAATGACTGAGGCTGGATACCGTTGGTATCCTGAGTACACAGTCGAAGAGCAATTCCGAGACTTTAACCAAAGTCAATATCTTTGCACTGTCAGAATATTTCCATCTTATCCTGGATCTACCGAGCCCCTTCACTGCTCCTATGGACTCGGGGTTACTATTGAGATGGCTGTGCAGGATGCTGCCTACTCTATGATGACCATCATGCGAGTCAGGACTGGCCTATTTCGGGACTCTGACTTCCGGTATATGCCAGCATCACTTCCAGGAGCACAAGGTTATCTCCAGGATATCTATGCTGACTCCACTCAGGAGGATTCACGGACCCGCACCACTGCACAGTTTCTTGAAGACAAGGACCGTGAAAATCGGGCCTTGAGACTAGAGCTTTTCAATACCCGTGCTGATCATTGGGCCACTTTGACTCGGTTTGCACCAGCTGTGCAAGCGGGATATATGGATACACGAGATCTTTATCCCGTGAGGTCTGCTCTGCCAGACGTGATGGATTGGCGTGATGTAGGAGGCATCACCCCACCTCGTGGTCCCCGCAGGCCACCATTTGTTGGTCCAAGACCTCATCCTAGCCCCTATGGTCCACAAGCTCCACGGGACTGACTGTTTCCGGATGATCATGTTGAGCTTCCAGGCTATGGAGGTGACTTCTATGAAGACTACTACAGAGCTGTCTGAGCTAGTAGTAGTATCACTAGTATTGTACTAGCTGTATCGTCCACCGTCCTGCATGACTCGTGGGATATGACTTAGTTTGTACCGCCTTCCGGAGGTGTAGAAAAATAATGTATAGGAGCTTGGGATGCCTCCGATGAGTTGTAATCCTCTTTTCACCTTAGTAGTACTCTGTTTGGTTCTGTACTAAACCTTGTATGGTGTGTATGACGATGGAATAAAAGAAGCAGTTTCTATACCTACCATGTCATACGGATGATCATCTTGCATTCTGAGTTGTCCATTACATTCTACATTTCTATGTCAGAATCCTATCATCCTGGACTAAACCATTGTTTTGTTTTCCTAGGATGGTTAACACCCGCACCAACCCTGCTCCCCCAGAGCAGGCCGAAGGCAGTAGAGTTGGGGAGACAAACCTGCCTCACCCTCCCTCTCTGGCCGAAGTTATGCTGGAAGCCGAGAGAAACAAGCGGGAGACCAACCGTTTGTTGGAGCGCATCGAGAAAAACACAGCACACCATCAGCGGAATAACTTGGTGTCACTCAGTGATTTCATCAAGTTACATCCACCCACCTTCCACCACTCCGTCGAGCCTCTCGACGCCGATGACTGGCTTCGCAGTATTACTCACAAACTGCGTTCTGCACTAGTAGCTGAGGCTGATAAGGTCACCTTTGCTGCATATCATCTTGAAGGCCCCGCCAGTCTATGGTGGGAGAACTATGGAGCTATGCGCCCAGCGGGCCATGTCACTACTTGGGCTGAATTCAGCGAGGCTTTCCATGAACATCACATTCCGGAGGGTCTCATGGACCGTAAACGTGAGGAATTCTGCAGTTTCACTCAAGGCCGTCTCTCTGTGGATGCTTACAGTAGGGAGTTCGGTAACCTTGCACGATATGAAACTGAGGAAGTTTCCACTGATGCCAAGAAGCAAGCAAGGTTTCGCAAGGGACTTAGTCCTGAGCTTCGCCGCGACCTCCGCCTGCATGAGTGCACATTTTTTCAGAAGCTTGTTAACAAAGCCATCAGTGCTGAGTCTGGTCAGACTGATTATGAAGCAACACGCAAGCATGGCCGTGACATGGGTTCCTCATCCGGTGCTGGTCCACAGAAGCGCCGCGTGTGGGTGCCTAACACTGCCCTGCCACCCAGGTTCACACCGAGGCCATCCTTTCAGGCGCCTCGCCCCGCTCAACAGTTTGCACCAACCAAGCCCTATGGTGGTCCAACCAACAGTGCTTCTCCACGTACCAGTTCCGTGACTTGCTTCAAGTGTGGGGAATCGGGCCACTATCTGCGCGAGTGCCCCCAGACCAACCCCAACCAATCTGCAAAAGCTGTTGGCCGTGGCAAGCCGACAGGGAAAGCATTCTACGCCAAGCCGGCCACCGCTGCACGTGGCCATGTCAACTGTATCTCTGCTGAAGAAGCTCAAGAGGATCCCAACATCGTCCTTGGTACGCTCCTTGTTAATTGCCACCCGGCATCTGTTCTTTTCGATACGGGAGCATCTCATTCTTTTATATTCGAAAATTATGCTCGTTTGCATAACACCGCATTCTGTGACATGCCGTCCACTATGGAAATTTCTACCCCTGGTTCTAGATGGCAAACCTCTAGAATAAGCCATGGAAATGAAATTCAAGTCGACAGACTTGTTTTTCTCGCATCATTGATAGCCCTTAAATCTTCGGATATTAATATCATCTTGGGCATGGACTGGATGTTAGCCCATCATGCCAAAATTGATTGCTTCTCTAGGACTGTTCAACTCACACATCCTTCGGGAAAGATAGTAAATGTCTTGACCCGAATAGCCAAGCGACAGCTATACTCTCTTAACGCCAGCCCTTTGCCAGACCTTGAGGACATTCCGGTTGTCCGTGACTTCCTGGATGTCTTCCCAGAGGAATTGCCAGGTGTTCCACCTGACAGAGATGTTGAGTTCATGATAGATCTCATTCCAGGAACTGTCCCGATTGCTAGAAGACCCTATAAGATGGCACCACTAGAACTAGCTGAGCTTAAGAAATAACTCGATGAGTCCTTGAAAAAGGGTTTCATCCGACCTAGTTCATCTCCGTGGGCTTGCCCCGTCCTCTTCGTCAAGAAGAAGGATGGTACGGACCGGATGGTTGTAGATTATCGACCAGTCAACCTGGTCACAATCAAGAACAAGTATCCACTCCCCAAGATCAACGACCTGTATGATCAGCTCGCTGGGTCCTCAGTCTTCTCTAAAATGGATTTGAGATTGGGCTACCATCAAATCAAAATTAGGAACGGGGACATTCCTAAAACGGCATTTGTTACTCGTTATGGCCAATACGAGTACACCGTCATGTCCTTCGGTTTAACCAACGCCCCAGCCACCTTCTCTCGGTTAATGAACTCAATCTTCATGGAGTATTTGGATAAATTCGTCGTGGTTTACCTTGATGATATACTCATCTACTCCAAGAACGAGGAAGAACATGCCGAACATCTAAGGCTAGTGTTGATGAAACTTCGAGAGCATCGCCTTTATGCCAAATTTTCTAAATGCGAATTCTGGTTACCAGAAGTGACCTATGTAGGACATGTAATCTCTGGTAAAGGTATTGCTATTAATCCCGAGCGAGTTCAAGCCGTCCTTAATTGGACTCCACCTGAATCGGTCAAGCAAGTTCGGAGTTTCCTTGGCTTAGCGAGCTATTGTCGTCGCTTTGTCGAGAACTTCTCCAAAGTTGCCAAACCTCTAACTGAACTCCTCAAGAAAGATAAAAAGTTTGAGTGGACCCCACAATGTGAGCACAGCTTTCAGGAACTGAAAAGACGCCTGACATCCGCTCCCGTATTGGTACCACCAGATTTCTCTAAGGACTTTGTTATTTATTGCGACGCCTCACGACAAGGACTAGGTTGCATCCTCATGCAGGATCGTCATGTAATTGCTTATGCTTCACGGCAATTACACCCACATGAGGAGAATTATCCTACTCATGATCTAGAGCTTGCAGCTGTAGTCTATGCACTTAAAACCTGGCGACATTACCTCCTCGGTAATCGTTGCGAAATCTTCACTGATCACCAAAGTCTGAAGTACATCTTCACCCAACCGGATTTGAATCTCAGGCAAAGACGTTGGGTTGAGTTGATCACAGATTTCGACTTAGGAATAACTTACACCCCAGGAAAGGCCAACGTCATGGCTGATGCACTAAGTCGTAAATCTTATTGTAACAATCTGATGTTACAACAAAGTCAACCGCTTCTCCATGAGGAATTTTGAAAGCTTAACCTTCACATTGTTCCTCAAGGATTCCTTTCCACCTTGGTGGCGAAACCTACCCTTACGGATCAAATCATCGCTGCCCAAAAGCGAGATAAGGGAATATCTAGGATCAAGGAGAACATTGCTAGCGGAGGTGCTAGATGTTTCTCCACAAATGATCATGGTGTTGTGTATTTTGAGAACCGTTTAGTGGCTCCCAAGAACCAGCATCTACGGCAATTGATCCTTAAGGAGGCTCATGAATCTCCTCTCACCATTCATCCCGGTAGTACTAAGATGTATCAGGACCTACGCCAGAGGTTCTGGTGGACCAGGATGAAGAGAGACATTGCTCAGTTTGTTGCTAGTTGCGACGTCTGTCGTCGTGTAAAAGCAGAGCATCAGCGGCCTGCTGGCACCCTTCAACCCTTAGCTATTCCTGAATGGAAATGGGACAAAATTGGTATGGACTTCATCACCGGTTTTCCCAGGACCAAAAGAGGGAATAACACTATCTTCGTCGTTGTCGATCGTCTTTCCAAAGTAGCCCATTTCTTACCTATTCGCGAGAGTATAACCGCTAGTCAATTAGCAGACTTGTACATCTCCCGAATAGTGTCTCTCCATGGTGTTCCATTGGAAATTAACTCGGATCGAGGTAGTCTCTTTACCTCTCGATTTTGGGAAAGTTTCCAAAATGCTATGGGAACCCGCCTTTCCGTTAGCACTGCTTTTCACCCTCAATCAAGTGGTCAAGTAGAACGTGTCAACCAGATTCTAGAGGACATGCTTCGAGCCTCTGTTATCTCATTCGGAATGGATTGGGAGAAATGCCTTCCATTTGCTGAGTTTGCTTAAAACAACAGCTATCAATCTAGCTTGGGCAAAGCCCCTTTTGAAGTTCTCTACGGACGAAGGTGTCGAACGCCTCTTAACTGGTCAGAAACCGGGGAAAGACAATTCTTTGGCCCGGACATGATCCAGGAAGCAGAAGAGCAAGTTCGCATTGTTCGTGAGAAGTTGAAAACAGCCCAATCTCGTCAAAAGAGTCAATACGACCGAAAACATAAGGCTATGACTTTTGAGGTTGACGAGAAGGCTTACCTTCGGGTTACTCCTCTGAAGGGAACCCATCGTTTCGGTATCAAAGGCAAATTGGCTCCTCGCTACATTGGACCCTTTCGCATTCTCTCTAAACGAGGAGAAGTTGCCTACCAATTGGAACTACCTCCGCATCTCTCCAGAGTCCACGACGTCTTCCACGTTTCTCAACTCAGGCGTTGCTTCTCGGATCCTATCCGTGGAGTGGACCACGAAACGCTTGATCTTAAAGATAATCTTATGTATCGAGAGTACCCCGTTCGCATTCTCGATCATGCCGAGCGTACCACTCGACGTCATAATATCAAGTTTCTCAAGGTTCAATGGTCACACCATTCTGAGAAGGAAGCAACTTGGGAAAGGGAGGATCGTCTTCGACTCGAGTACCCCGCCTTCTTTCCGGAGGAACCTAAATCTCGGGACGAGATTCTTTTGAGTGGGGGTGAGTTGTCACACCCTAGCTAGTTCATGCATTAGAGTGTTGCATCATGTTTATTCTTTCAACAGAAACTTGAAATGGGGATGTCAGAACCCCCAGCCCCCTCTGAAACAACTAGGGTCTACTAAAAATAATTTCAATGAACCTGAAATGCCCTTCTAAAATGTCCATCATTTTTGTTTAGGTTCAGAACCTCTACCAAAAGTGATGCACAGTTTTCTAGGTCGTCCTAAGGTCTTTGATTTAACTCATAAGTATTTGAGTTTGAGCATTTAAATTATATAAAATATTTTGAATGCTCAAATATTCCCAAACTAAAATGTTCCTTGCTGGAAATATTCCAACTAAGGACCAGGTGCAGTTTGGTGATTTTAGGAGTTGCCTAAGTATTTTTAAAAAGTCCACAAACTTGCAAAATATTTAAAAAACAGAAAAATAGGGAAAACCTTACCTAGCGCCACCCAAAGGCCCACCTGCCGGCCCAGCCCAGCCACCGCTCCAGCGAGCTGCTTGGCTTGGCCAGGCAGGCAGGCAGGTGCTCGACGGCGGCCGCAGCGTGCGCCACGCAGCTGCTCGTCACCCTGCTTCACCTCCTCGCCTCGCTGCTGGCTTGGATGAACTCCACGTCGAGCCGTGAACCCCCAGGACACCTCCATTCTTCCCCAACTCCTCTCCCTCGCTCTCCCACGCCATGGCCGACGCCATCGCCGCCACCCCCTCGCCGTAGTTGCGCTCTCCGTCAACCCCACGCCGCGCCACCGTGTCCAGGAGCTCCGCCACCCTCCTCTCCTTCGAGCAAGTCAAGCCCCGAGCACTCACGTGCCCCAAAGCCACCGCACGGACCTCGACCGAACCGCCATCGCCGGAGATCCCCTTCGTCGTCGCCGCCGCACCAGCTCGTCTCCGACCGCGTCGTCTGCTCCCACGAGATCGCCGTGAGCCTAGCTACCTCTCTCCCCTTTCCTTTCTTGCTCTCGTGCACCACCGCGAGCACACATAGCTCACCCGCATGCGCCGCCGTGGAGCTCGTCGCCGACATGCTCCCGCCATCCTCCGACCACCACTCGGTGTCCATCGCACTCACCACGTTGCGTAGGGTCTAACTATTCACTCCCCGCACCTCACCGCACACCCTAGCCCCGAGTTCGCCTCCACCCGAACTCCGGCGGCCGCCTAGGTCGTCGCCGGCGCCGATTCCGGCCACCCTGACACCAACTAACTCCACCAAGAGCTGCGGTTTGTCCCCAGCTCCACTTAGATGCCTTCCGCGACCCATTTGGTGGCCTAAACGGCCAAAATCACTTCCGCCGCCGCGTCGGGCTCGCCGGCGGCTGAACGCCGGCGTGTTTGACTTCGACCTTGACCAGGGTGGGCCCAGTTTGACCCCCCCTGAGCCTATGACAAGTGGGGCCCCTTCTGCTAATTAACCCAGATTAGTTTAAACTAAATTAAGTTAGTTTAGTTAGCTACTGACATGCGGGACCCACTGGTCAGTTTGACCTGGACCGGTCTGTTGACCTGCTGAGGTCAGCATGACCTCATGCTGACGCAGTAATCCTTTTCTGGAATTAAAATAAATCTAAAATGATTTATAAATTTCAGAAAATAACCCAAACTTCAAAAATTCATAGTAATTCAACCATAGCTCCAAATGCAAAGTGTTATATATGAAAAATGATCAGAAAAATCCAATCTATCCATCTGTACTGGTTTAATGCATGTTTAAGCAAGTTAACCTACTGTTTATTGCAGAACAAGTTAAAGCACTTATAAGGGCCATGTATGAGTTTGGAACTTGAATCTTTGGTTCAAAATGGTTCAAACCCATCTGGTCTTAGTTGCATTAGCCCAACACACTCATATTGCCATGTCTCATGCATGCATCATATTGTTGCATATTGTTTGGTGATGTTGTGTATCGGTGTTCTTTGTGGCAGGTTCTGCCTCCGAGGAGTACCACGATTACCCTAACGAAGAACCATATCAGGGCATCGACCCATCAGGCAAGCAACCAACCATTTGATCATATCGATACAATCCCATGTTCTCGCTCCTGCTCTCTTTTGCTGCATTAAGACAATGTGTTTCAAACTGCTGTGTGCTACGGTAGTTGAACCCATTTCCTCTGCATGACCTGTCATTGCCACAGTAACTAGATGAAACCCACTAGCATGTGTAGGAGTTGATTGAGCCATATGTATGTGTTGTTCCTACCTTGTTATGCCTGCTATGCTTAGAGTCGTGTCAGGTCTGGTTCATCTGGGTGATGGGCTAGAGTGAAATGATCATGCCGGTAATGAGAGTGATGTGGTGAACCCAATTTGGTAAAGGTATTGATGAGAGGCCATGTAGGAGTACATGGTGGGTTGTTTCATTGAAGCCGACCTTAAGCACTGAGATCTGTATGCGTGATTTAAGATTCAGCTACTACCATGCATTGGGCCCTGAAATATGACCCCGCTCGACTTCTTATTCACTCTAGTTCTCTGTCCAGGAGTTGCGAGTAGCTTCTGGTGTTTGTAGCTTACTGGAGGCCGTGGACAGCGCTGACCCGCGAGGTGGGCTGTGATGCGGTAGGTATGTGGCCGGGTGTACCGAATACCCGTTAGGTATCTCGGGAACCCTGTACACATCGTTCGGGGCCGTATGGGAAACCTCGGCCGGACTCCCTATGGATGGAACCTGGATAGGCGATAAACCTGGACTAGAGACCTAGGTGTTTAGGTAGGTCGTGGTCTACACCCACGTCGGCTTTCGCTTGAAGTCTGCCGAGCACATGTCGTGTGCAGACGCTAAGTGGTGGAAACATGTACGAAGAAGTACACCCCTGCAGGGTTAACATGATCTATTCGAATAGTCGCGTCCGCGGTAAAGGACTACTTGGTTGCCTATACAGTTCATAGACAAGTGAATGGATACTACTAAAATTCTCAAGATAAGCGTGAGTGCCGAGGATGGCTCCTCCGTAGGATGACGGAGGTGGATCCTCGGTGGTGTATTGAAGTGGTGAGTAGTGGACTCGTGTGCGCAAAACCATTTCAAGTTGGTGTATCGTAGGATAGCTTAGCCAAGAGTCAAAGCTGGCTTACTGCAATAACTCCACCAACCCTTCTTGATAATGTGCATGTTTGTAGGATCTGATGTAAGTCTTGTTGAGTACCTTTGTACTCATGTTGCTTTAATTTACATTTTTCAGAAGACGCTGCAACCCCTTTCGATGGGTTCTTCGTAGATGTTGACATAGATGAGTAGACCGAGACCCAGGTGGTGATCCTGAGCTTGTGAAGGACCACGTAGTATAGACAGGCTTTCCCAAGCCTCTTTTATTTTACTAGTTGTCTGTACTCATACAAGTTACTTCCGATGTTGACTTGTATGTCTGTATGACTTGAATGCTGGGTCGTGTGACCCGTACTTGTGTGTATGATATGTATGGCTCTCTGAGCCTTAAATAAAGTACTTGTGTTGTACAGTCATGTTGTGATGCCTTGTTGTATTTGCACATATCGAGCATATTGTGTGTATGATTGAAATGCTTGGTATGTGTGGGATCTAACTATCTAGTTGTTTATTCTTAGTAGCCTCTCTTACCGGGAAATGTCTCCTAGTGTCTCCACTGAGCCTTGGTAGCTTGCTACTGCTCCGAAACACTTAGGCTGGCCGGCATGTGTCCTTCTTCGTTCCTGTGTCTGTCCCTTCGGGGAAATGTCACGCGATGGATATCGGAGTCCTGTTAGCCCGCTACAGCCTGGTTTACCGGAGTCCTGCTAGCCCAGTGCTACAGCCCGGATTCACTTGCTGCTGACCGACACGTTCGATGCTCGGTCATGGATGCCTGTCCCTGTAAGTCTGTGCCACTTTGGGTTTACGACTAGCCATGTCAGCCCGGGCTCTTTACCATATGGATGCTAGCGACACTATCATATACGTGTGCCAAAAGGCGCAAACGGTCCCGGGCAAAGGTGAGACGACACCCGTGGGAATACCGTGCGTGAGGCCGCAAAGTGATATGAGGTGTTACATGCTAGATCGATGTGGCATAGAGTCGGGGTCCTGACAGGGGCGTCAGGCAGAGTGCGGAGGGGCGGTCATAAGCAAGAGGGTCGATGCTCCATGGCCCGAGGGCTCTTTTCAGGAGGAGCTCGGCTCGTGGCAACAGGAGTGGTTCTATATCACCGCTCCCAGGGGCAGCAGGCAGAGGCCGCCGCCCGTCTTCCGCTCGGGCCCTCCACAACAGTTGACGTCATGGGTTAACAAGGGGCGTGACTGGGGGCCGTCCAAAGACGTACCCCTGTTGCAGGACCGGATTTGAGGCCTCCAAGAAAGGGAGATCAATCTAGTCGCAGTAGTATAGGTTATGCTGATCTGGCGCGTACTGCTCTGCAAACGTCGCCCCCTCCGCTTGTGGGAATTTAATCCGGAGGGGCCACGAGCTCTTCAACACTTCATGGGTTTAACACCCGCGGAGATGTACAAACTGTTCTTCGGATCGCAAGAGATGCGTCCGGACTTGACCGAGGACGCTGGCCTAAGCTGCAATCGCCCGGATACTCAAGTAAGTAGCCCTGTGTCCGGACACATTGTCCATTTATTTATCGTGAATTTGCCTTTTAACCTGCTATCCCTTGGACAGGAGTGGATAGCGCAAGCAAAACTGATACGGTGTCTGGCCCCCCTCCCTGAGACCACGCAGGATCCCGTGTTAATTAAAATGTTGGAGGTTGCACCTTTGGAGGAGGGAGAAGGGGGGCACAGGGGAACTACCACCTCTACCAAGGAGGCTTTCAGTAAGGGAGGAATCAAGAGTCCCTCCTTCTAGGGGGAGAAGAGGACGGCTTCCGAAGACCCGGAGGCCAAGGCCTCAAAGCGGGGAAAGAAATCTGTACCGGGAGGTCATGTGCCGGGAAGAGCCCCGGCCGCACTGTCTCCTCGGAGGCAGCCCTCCAGCAAGCCGTAAGTAAAAAAAGGGGAATTTTGTAATAGTGGACACCCCTGCTTAATTTCTAAGGGTAACCGAAGTTTTCATCTTGTAGTTCGGATCTCAGCCCGTCTCAGCACAGCTCATCTTCGGGAGACCTTCGTCCCGAGATGATGGAGAGCGAAACGCCTCCATCTACCGCCCCATCGTGCGGGGCGGACGACCCTGAGGTGTCGTCGCGGAGGGTCTCCCCGAGTCTGGCGGGGCCAGAGAGTTCGGCACCCATTGGAGTACGGCCGGTAGAGCTGCAGGATTTGCTTAAGAGGGCGTCTATCTCGGAAGATCACCGCACATTAATGAGTACGGTGATTGAAAGGATCTCGTCCGCCGAGAGCGGGTTGTATGAGGCCGTCGGAAGATTGCTGGCGGGTTTTGAGGTACACAAAAAATGACATACCTTTTGACAGTTTTGCACGTGAGGTGTGCCCTGTATAGATAGTAGCCCCTGAGACTTGGTATGCTGTCGAAAGCGATAGCGTGCCAAGGATCATAACCTCAGTTATAGAATGTCGCCTTTCCTACACAGGTGGTGGAACATTCGGTTTCCAGCCGAACTGATGGAGTTGCCAAACTAAAGAGGCAACTCGATGTTGCGGATGCGGACATCGCGCTGGTCAATAAACGACTTAGCGAGTCACAAGGTAGGCGGTTGCTCCGCGGTTGCCTAGTAAGGGAACTGGTGCCCATTCCTTACAATTTGTATGCTTGATGCAGATGGCGCCGCGGCTGCGGAAGATCTTCGAGCAGAGCTTGCTCGAGCCAAGGAGCAAGCCAGGATAAGTAATGCGGCTGCCTTGAAGGCAGCGGAAGAGCTAAAAGCCGAAAAGGCTGCTCACTGCCGAAGCAGGGAAGAGTTGGCCGGAATGGCCTTGAAATTAAAATATGCTACCGACCGTTGTGAGGTTCTTGAAGGAGAACGCCGAGTGGAGCAAGAAGGCCTGAAGAAGGCCGGCGCCGAAGTCAAGGATGCCCGGAGTGAGATGCGGGCTATGAAGGAGGAACTGCGTCAGGCCGGAGACATTGCGGCTGGAAAGCCCTTTCTTCTGCGTAGGAAATTCACGGATCCGAAGTATGCTCAGCTGGGCCAGTTGTGTGGTGCGGAGGATCCTTATCTGGATTTGGCGGTGAGTGCGGCGGACGCAGTCGTGCACTTCCGAGGCCAGAAGGATCACGAAATGGAAGAACTTTACTAGTCTCAATTCCATAGTCCGGAGCGTCCGCTTCCGCTGACTGATCGGCTGGCTGAGTGGGCTGAGCTGAATAGATTGTCTGGACTTGCCATGACGGATGTGATCACTCATCTGTGGCCGGAAAGGCCCAAGCCGAAGAGTTATTTTGGCTTGTTGCAGCAATTCCTTGGTGCGGTGCCACATATCAAGGCGATGAGGCGGTCGGCAGGCATAGAAGGTGCACGGATGGCTCTCGCCCGTGTGAAGACATATTGGGCGGACATGGATGCCACCGATGTTGCATCCCGGGGTTCGGACAAGAGCCGATTACCCGTCGAGCACTATTTTGAGGAAGTCCTGCAGGGCGCTCATTTAATAGAGTCGCAGTGCTCGAAAGATGTCATGTTCAAATGACATGTATAATTTGTGAGATCATGTTTGTAATGCAATAGCTTTTTATACTTGTGCGTTCAAGTATTGAACTATCTCCTGTGCGGCCGTATGTGTATGTATAATCTGAAAGATGGCAGTCTTTGGCTTCAGCCCCCACGCACATGGTGCGGGGGTGTTTGCAAAAAGAAAAGCGCCTTTTCACACTTAATCCAACGTCTTGGTCCTTTTAAGAAGGTGATAGCATAGCAAACTAGGCAACCGGACTATAACGCTTTATCACTTTCACTTAGCCATAGGAGCTCGAATGTGGGGCTACTATATAGCCCCTAGCGGCACCGCTCTTCCCTGGTGCCGCGTTAGCCGATGATACGGAATGTAAGGCAGCAAAACACAGGAGCCGGGCAAACCCAACATTTGACAAAAGACATGATTCGGAGCTGATGCATATAAGGCCTAACTCGAGATGCCGAACACTCCCTGAGGTGTTCGGTCTTTATGATACCGGGCAGAATAATGCCCTAAGCCCCTAGTGTCCAGGTACAGGCGGGAACCTCTGACGCGACCGATGCCAAAACGCCAGCCTACTCCTCGGCTATGGTAGGAAACCAGGGGATGTGTATCAACAAGAGACAGTAAGAAAGGTTTATGCAGGGTCTTAATCTGAAAAGAATCCTTGCAACGGGTCCCTGCTGCACGTCTGCGCCTGTGTCTCCATTGTGCTGTATCCTGGACGGGTGTAGCACGTGCTTCATCTGTAAAAGAGAAGGACTTAGTTTCTAAGAAATATCGTGCAAAAGTTGTATTAAAATAAAGTATAATTTGGAAGATGAAGAAAGTTGAGCTTTATTGGCTCTCATCATTTATACGCGCGGCCCCTTATAAAGGGGGTATGCGGCTGGGAAGCCCCTTGTTTATTTACGCCGGACTTGCCTAACCGTGTCCGGGGTCTGAATGACCTGTGTTTAGGGGCCTTGACCTGCAAGGTCGGAGTGGCTATCAAGGCAGCCCCATGCTCTCCGTGGTCGAGGAACACTCATAGTTACTCTTTAATGAGATTATGCCGCGTGGACCGGGCATTGTAAGTATAAGAGACGTGTAGTGTGGTATGGCGTTAAAGCGGGCGAAAGCTTTGCGTCCCAGTAGTGCTTGATGGCCACTGTAAAATGGGGCGATACGAAGAGTGAGCCTTTCGCGACGGAGGTTGTCGGATGAACTGAACACAACCTCTAGTGGTACAGAGCCCGTATAATTGGCTTAAAGGCCTGGCGTCACCCCTTTGAAGGAAGTGTTGTTATGGCGAATGTTGGTACGGTCTATCCCCATTCTGCGGACGGTGTCCTGGTATGGCAGGTGTCGCGCTGTGTTTTCGTGTTATCACATGAAGTGAGTTCACTGTTTTGACTTCCAGTGGGAAAGTCTTCTGTTTTCCGGAGTGCTGCTTTTGGGGTTCGTCACTTTCGCTTGGTGTGTCGAGCCCCTTGTGTTCGGCGTTAAGTTGGCCGGACTGCTTGAAGACCCAACAATCTCTGTGGGTATGGTTTGCAGGCTTTCCGGAGGTATCGTGTATTTGACATAGCCTGTCCAGAATCTTGTTTAGGTTGGATAGCTCGTCACTGTTGTCCTTGAGGGGCAGTGTTTTGTTATTCGGCCGAGAGCTTTTGAATCCGGCGTTGACCGTCGTACTATTTGGGCCATTTTCCTTGTTCCGGCGCTGATCTTTTTTGCGTCGTGATTTCCCATTTCCATCCCTGACTTCGGATGTACTCGGGTCGCTGGTGCTGCATCTAGCCAGCCAGCTGTCCTCCCCTGCGCAAAAGCGGGTCATGAGGCTTGTTAGTGCGGCCATTGTTCTTGGTTTTTCTTGGCCGAGGTGTCTGGCGAGCCATTCGTCTCGGACATTGTGTTTAAAGGCTGCTAAGGCTTCAGCGTCCGGACAGTCCACTATTTGGTTCTTTTTAGTGAGGAACCTGTTCCAGAATTTGCGTGCTGACTCTCCGGGCTGTTGAGTTATGTGACTTAAATCGTCTGCATCCGGAGGGCGGACATAAGTCCCCTGAAAATTTGCTCGAAATGCATCCTCAAGCTCTTCCCAACTTCCAATGGTATTTTCTGGGAGGCTTTTGAGCCAATGCCGAGCTGGCCCTTCGAGCTTGAGGGGTAGGTATTTTATGGCATGGAGATCGTCTCCTCTGGCCATATGTATGTGTAGGATATAATCCTCAAACCAGACTCCGGGGTCTGTTGTTCCATCATATGCCTCTATGTTTACGGGTTTGAATCCCGCTGGAAATCCATGATCCAGTACCTCATTGGTGAAACACAGTGGATGCGCGGCGCCCCTGTATTTGGGTGTGCCGTTGTCTTCAAATGCTCGGCGGGTTATGTTGCTTCCTGGAGTCTTCTTTTTTGGCCCATAGATAGACCTGGCGGGATCATCCTTTTTCCGAGGATCTTTGTGCTGATCGTGTGCCGGCTTGTGTGCGGCGCCCCTTGTTGTTCTTGGCCTGTCATCTGGTCGTCTATCCGGCCAGGCGGCTTCTTTCTTTTTTGACTGCGGGGGCTCTAAGGCCTCCTCGTCAAATTCGGGCAACAACTTGCGCTTCGGGTAGCTCTTTGTATGGTGACTAGCGCCGTATTTATCTGCGGTGTTGAGTACTTTGCTCCATTTCATTCTGAGTGCGTCCTCCGCTGTTTTGAGCTTCCGCTTTTGCTTCTTCAAACTTCTTGAAGTGGCGACGAGCCTTTTATGGAGGTTCATATGCTCTGGTGATGTGAGATCGTCTTCGCCGGAGATGGTTTGCTTTCTGGCATGTTCGTCGTCCGCTGCTTCGCCCTGCTCTAGGGCCGGGTCCGTATGGGTGCCGTTTTTATCTGGGCCGGTCTTCGGGCGGCGCTTGCGTCGCCGTTTTGGTTGTTTGTTGGGGGAGTTGTCCTTCGCCACGTCCCGTTTTTCCTCGTTGTCACTTCCTTTTGGTGTATCCACCATGTATACGTCGTGCGTTGGGGTGGCTTTTCGGTCCCCGATGGGTGCTGGTTCTTGGTCGTCTCCGGCATCGTCGTCCATACCGTCGATGTCTTCGGAGTCGTAGTCTAGCATGTCGGTTAGATCGTCGACAGTGGCTACCAAGTGGGTGGTGGGTGGGTTTTGAATTTCTTCGTCATCCGCATCCCAACCGTCCTGGCCGCAGTCCGGCCAGGGCTCTCGTGATAGCGAGAGATACTTTAGCGAACTCAAGATGTCGCCGAAAGGTGAGTATTGAAAGATGTCCGCTGCGGTGAACTCCATGATCGGCGCCCGATCAGGTTCGATCGGAGGGGACGCGGGAGGTTCGGAGTCCGGCACCTCGGAGTCACGAGCTTCATGAGGGACAAGGTCAGTGTTCGGCTCTATCGCCGTAGAGGTTGCAGCCCCCGAGGCGATGTCTATCCATCCGTCCTCGACCTGTGCAGCCGACTCCGAATTGAAGATCGGAGCGGGTTCGAGTGCGGCCTCCAGGGTACTGTCCGGCTACAGAGCTAAATCATGCTTGCCGTGATAGTGCGGCACGCTTGGCTGTGGCTCGAATCCATCGAGGATCAAGTCCCCGCGGATGTCAGCCGTGAAGTTCAAACTTCCAAATCTGACCTGACGGCCAGGGGCGTAGCTTTCAATCTGCTCCAGTTGGCCAAGCGAGTTGGCCCGCAGTGCGAAGCCGCCGAATACGAAGATCTGTCCGGGGAGGAAGGTCTCACCCTGGACTGCATCGCTGATGATGATCGAAGAAGCCATCGAGCCTATCGGTGACGACACAGAGGAACTCTCAATGAAAGCACCAATGTCGGTGTCAAAACCGGCAGATCTCGGGTAGGGGGTCCCGAACTGTGCGTCTAGGCGGATGGTAACAGGAGACAAGGGACATGATGTTTTACCCAGGTTCGGGCCCTCTTGATGGAGGTAAAACCCTACGTCCTTCTTGATTAATATTGATGATGTGTCTTACAAGAGTAGATCTACCACGAGATCAAGGAGGCTAAACCCTAGAAGCTAGCCTATGGTATGATTGTTGTTCGTCCTACGGACTAAAGCCATCTGGTTTATATAGACACCGGAGAGGGCTAGGGTTACACAGAGTCGGTTACAATGGTAGGAGATCTACATATCCGTATCGCCAAGCTTGCCTTCCACGCCAAGGAAAGTCCCAT
Source organism: Triticum dicoccoides (assembly GCF_002162155.2). NCBI lineage: Eukaryota > Viridiplantae > Streptophyta > Magnoliopsida > Poales > Poaceae > Triticum > Triticum dicoccoides. Next base: position 676,767,170 of record NC_041385.1, on the reverse strand, counting down.
CCGGACACGGGACGAAGTCTTCAATCTTGTATCTTCATAGTCTTGGAGTCCGACCGATAATGATAGTTCGGCTATCCGGACACCCCCTAGTCCGGGACTCCCTCAACTCTCTTCCTATGCATCGGCATGTCATAAAATAACAATTCATGCACACATAGTAAAGGCCAACGCATAGTATAAGTAGTTTCTTGCAATTTCATAGTATGGGAAACATAGAGAGGTGGAGAAATAGTTCCTCTCTCATAATAATTGCAAGTAGGAGCAGCAAGCACATGCATAATATATTCATCAAAATCATCATGTGCAACGGTAAAAGTCAACCCATCAATATAATCATTAATAAGCACAAACTTCTCCGATATAGTGTAGTAGGGAGAATTCAAAAAGATAATAGGACTATCATGTGTGGGTGAAATAGCAACAATTTCATGTTTAACATAAGGAACTATAGCAAGTTCATCTCCATAAGTATAATTCATATTGGCATCTTGGCCACAAGCATAGCAAGCATCATCAAAAAGGGATATTTCAAGAGAATCAACGGGATCATAGCAATCATCATAGCAATCATTCTTCGGTAAGCACGAAGGGGAATTAAACAATGTATGAGTTGAAGAGTTACTCTCATTAGAAGGTGGGCACGGGTGATCAGTCCGCTCTTCCTCCTTTTGTTCTTCGCTCTCCTCATCATCTTTTTCATCTAATGAGCTCAAAGTTTCATCAATTTCTTCTTCCATAGCTTCCTGCAAAATATTAGTCTCTTCTTGGACAGCAGAGAATTTCTCAATATATAGTTTAACATAGGCATTAGAAGCATAATTATCATAACAATATTCAAGTCTGGCAAAAAATTCAGATTTGTAAAGAGTGGTATCATACTTTTCAATCAAAGAAGCAATTTCATAAGCACCCTTAAAAGCAACAAATTCTTCAATTTGTTGAACATCATAGTAATTATAAACACCCTTAGCATAGGAAGATATGATCCCATTATCAATAAACTCACATTGGTAGGGAATGTGTTTCTTAGGGTTTTCAGAACAACAAGTAACATCATATATTTCACATAAATTCCAAGCATAGCATTGCAAATGATGAATTTGATCCAGTAAAAGTTTCCCTTTTTTAGATATACGGTGTCGCACATAACAAGCATCCTCATCTAAAGATTTGCCCTCAACTAAGCTAGTGGGGGTTTCAGCACGAGCACAAAGGGATCGAAGATGATCCAAGTAAAAAGCTTCAAGAGTGTGATAGATTTTGAGTGGTTCTTCAACCATTGGTTCAGTAGGTACAACTAATTTTTTTGGTATTTTGCGTTTCCTACCCATAACTAAAGATAGAAAACAACTAAGAACAGCAAATAAAAATTACTTAGTGATAAAGCAAACAAGCACACAAGAGAATAATCACCCCATGCTATGACTCCCCGGTAACGGTGCCAGAAAAAGGTCTTGATGACCCGCAAGTATACGGTATAGTTGTAGCCTTTTTTGATAAGTAAGAGTGTCGAACCCAACGAGGAGCTAAAGGTAGAACAAATATTCTCTCAAGTCCTATCTGCCACTGATACGACTCTACGCACGCTTAGTGTTCGCTTTACCTAGAACAAGTATGAAACTAGAAGTACTTTGTAGGTGTTGTTGGATAGGTTTGCAAGATAATAAAGAACACGTAAATAAAAGGTAGGGGTTGTTTAGATAAAGATGCAATAAAGTAAATATAGAGAGTGTGTAAAAGTGGTGGTAGGAGTTGTGGAATTGTCCCTAAGCAATTGACTACTTTACTAGACCGATAGCAAGTTTTATGTGGGAGAGGCATAAGCTAACATACTTTCTCTTATTGGATCATATGCACTTATGATTGGAACTCTAGCAAGTATCCGCAACTACTAAAGATTCATTAAGGTAAAACCCAACCATAGCATTAAAGCATCAAGTCCCCTTTGTCCCATACGCAACAATCCCCTTACTCGGGTTTATGCTTCTGTCACTCAAACAACCCACCATAAGAGAATCATGAACGTATTGCAACACCCTACAGCGGGAATCCCTCACGCTTGCACGACACAGAGGGCACAATAGGACATCAATATAACCACAAGCAAATTAAACCAATCATAGCAATTCATCAACCACCGGTAGGATAACGAAAATCTACTCAGACATCATAGGATGGCAACACATCATTGGATAATAATATGAAGCATAAAGCACCATGTTCAAGTAGAGGGTACATCGGATTGCGGGAGAGAGGACCGCTGAATATAGATGGGGGAAGGTGATGGAGATGTTGGTGAAGATGGCGGAGGTGTTGGTGAAGATCGCGGTGATGATGATGGCCCCTGGCGGCGTTCTGACGCCACCGGAAGCAAGGGGGAGAGGGCCCCCCTTCTTCTTCTTTTTCCTTGACCTCCTCCCTAGATGGGAGAAGGGTTTCCCCTCTGGTCCTTGGCTCCCATGGCGTGGGAGGGGCGAGAGACACTCCGAGATTGGATCTATCTCTCTGTTTCTGCGTTCTCAGATCCTTCCCCTTCACCGTTTTCTTTTATATCCGGAGATCCGTAACTCCGATTGGGGTGAATCTTTCGCCCAAATTTTTCTCATAAAATTAGCTTTCTTGTGGCAAAAGAAGGGCATCAACCGCCTTACGGGTGGCCCACGAGGGTGCCAGGCGCGCCCGGGGGGGAGGGGGGAGGGTGCGCCCCCTGTCTCGTGGCCACCTCGGACACCATTTCGCGTTGATTCTTCCTCCGAAAAATCCAAAATATTCCAAAAATATTCTCCGTCCGTTTTTATCCCGTTTGGATTCCGTTTGATATGGGTTTCCTGCGAAACATAAAAGATGCAACAAACAGGAACTGGCACTGGGCACTGGATCAATATGTTAGTCCCAAAAATAGTATAAAAAGTAGCCAAAAGTATATGAAAGTTCAAGAATATTGGCATGAAACAATCAAAAATTATAGACACAATGGAGACGTATCAGATACCGTCAACCAGATTGTATCCCATGTTCTATTCATGCCCATTAATAGTATTATTGCAAGGAGGGGCTTTCCCTCTAGTCATCCTGACAAACAATGGTGACATTGATGTCATTGTGAGACCCGGGCATGCCAAAGAAAGCGTGTCAAATCCAAAGATTTTGTTATTCAACTGCTTCAATAATGACGGTGAGCTTCTTAACATGACCCTGACATTGCCCTTGTAGAGATTTTGGGGCAATTCTTCCATCTTTAATGCATCCATTCAAGAGATCTAAGAATGTGTTTGGTTGCAGCGATATCCTCCGAGGGACAGGGATAGCCCTTCTATGCGGGGGATGCCACATGTTTGGATCCGATGCAAGGGAGGATAGGGGCAGCCAGATGCCTCGAATATTCGCCAAAAAGGGAGCTGGTGTCACCCGCGAAAAACGAGCGGGTCGCGGCAACCACCCTGCGCGCGCGTCGCTTCATCCAGGCGCGAAACAATATTTTCGCCTATTGACCCCCGCTCACCCCCCCGCGAAACCCTCACTTTCCCCATTACTCATCTCTTTCTTCCGTGAGAGGCGGCGATAGCGGCAGCGACGCATCCAGCAGAAAGGCCGGCGAGAGGTGATTCCTTCTCTACTCTTTCCCTCTCTCCTCCTCTCCTTCTATCTTCCCACCTCCATCAATCGCGTGTGCCGGTTGGTCATTGTGGAGGGTGTGCTCAGGGGTGACGCGGGCTAGATTTGAGGCGGCGGCGCGAGATCTGAATGAGGACGGCGGCTGGGGGCTTAAGGAGGCGCGAGCGGCACCAGGAGGCCACCCATGCCCACCGTGGGGAGCCTGGCCATGGGAGGAGCTCACCACCAGGGCCTGTAGGCGGAGGTGGAGAAGGATTCCCCCACGAGCGGCGCAAGTGCACACGGGAGCTTCTCCATGGCGAGCACAAGTGCATTCGGTGATGTGCTCGGCTACATGTGCACGGCTGAATCTGCTCGGCTGCATCTGCGTGTGTGTGTTCTGAAGTTTACTGTTGCAGACTGATGCATAATGTTCATGAGTGCGTGTGCTAGAGGCTGGTCATGTGTGTGTGTACAAGACTGATCTATATTATCTATTTTTTTGTTGGGAACTGATTGTATATTACGTACTGTTGCAGGATATTTGAAGGTCACCGTGAGCACATCTAGCAGCACAACTCCTTCAATTGAGGTAACACATACACCCCTCTGTTTAACCCCCTGTTTCTTTTTTTGAAATATTTGACAGTAGAAAAGAATGTTGATTTACCTCTGAATAATTGCCTTCTTGTAGACAGATTGTGTGCTATTGAATTATTCTTGTTCACATGTTAAAGTATCATTTGTAATTGCATTGTAGATGGACAGAAAAATAAAGATGTTAATTTATGCGGTTGCGGCACAATGGTTTATCAACATGATAACATTGGTTGTTCAATCCAGAAAAAGAAAAAGAAGAGAAGCAATTACGTATGCCCCAATTGATGAGAGAGATAGGATGAGAAGAGGGTATTTTGACAACAAAATATGGAAGAATGACACAACTTGTGTGAACATGCTTAGGCTTCGGAGAGAACCTTTCTTTAGGTTTTGTCAACTGTTTAGGGATCGCAACTTGCTAAATGACACAATACACTTGACTGTTGAGCAACAACTAGCAATGTTCCTGCACACCGTTGGGCACAACATTAGAAATAGGGTAATTGGCGCCAATTTTGGTAGATCTGGTGAAGTCGTGAGCCATTACTTCAAAAGGGTACTCCATGCCATTGGTGAGCTTCGAGATGACCTTATTAGGAAGCCTTCATTGGAGACCCAAACCAAAATAGAAGGAAACTATCGGTGGGATCCATACTTTAAGGTATGTGAGACGGAGTGACAACTATATTTTGTCATTGCAGGCATGAATTTGTTTAGATCCTAATTTTTGGGTTTTGTTTTCACCAAATAGGATTGTATTGGAGCTATCGATGGCACACATGTGCGAGCCTCTGTTACACCAGATATGGAGGCTGCCTTTCGTGGTAGAAAGACTTAGGCATGATGCTTTAGAACGTGAGAATGGTCTACGTGTCCCACAAGGTAATAGATGAACTATATACATTTGTCAATGGGGTATTTATATATATAATCAAGTAACCTGAATGTTCCTCGTTTAGGAAAATTTTATCTAGTTGATGCTGGATATGGAGCCAAACTGGGTTTTTTGCCTCCTTTTCGTGGCGTGAGGTATCACTTGAATGAGTGGGGAAACAACCCCGTGCAAAACGAGAAGGAGTTGTTCAACCTTAGGCATTCTTCTCTTCGTGTGACCATTGAACGTGCATTTGGCTCATTGAAGAGAAGATTCAAGATACTTGATGATGCCACCCCATTCTTTCTATTTCCAACACAAGTTGACATTGTTGTGGCTTGTTGCATTATTCACAATTGGGTAATAAATGATGGGATAGATGAATATATCATACCCGAGGAAGAATGGGTGCCAAATATTACTCATGCTTCATCATCAAGTGGTCAAGCACATGAACATGCATACATGGCTAGTTTTAGGCAAGGACTTGCTGATCAAATGTGGGAAGACCGACAAAACCATTTGCAAGGTCAAAATATGTAGTAACTACTATGTCATTTAGGTCGTTGTGTTGAACTATTCTGTGTGCTGGAACTTATTTGTAAGGACATATTATTTGCTGAAATTACTATTTGTAATACTATTTAAGTTGCTGAAATTACTTTCTCAATGTCCAAACCCTTGCTGGAAATTGTAGGAAATGGCTAAGCAAGTTTCATGGTCACCTACCATGTCCAAGTTCATGCTAACATGGTTAAGTGATTTGGTCTCTAGTGGCAATAGAACAAGTACTGCATTCTAGCAATCACAGCTCAACAATTGTGCCATTGCTTTGAATGAGCATTTCCAACTTAGCTTGAATGGAGATCAGATAAAAAATCATAATAGGACATGGAAGAGGAAACTGTAGAAAATAGTGAAACTCAAGGAGTTGAGTGGTGCACTATGGGATGAGGACAAGTCTATGATTGTTCTTGATCATGAGCATTGCACAAATCATGTTAAGGTAACTATTTTTCTTGATCATGAACTTACTTTGCTGTAATGGAGTTTTGTGAAGTCAAATACTTGCCTCCTTTTCTTCCTATATGCTTAAATACTTGCTGAAATTCTTCTTATATGCTCAAATACTTGCTGAAATTATTTATATATGCCTCGAATACTTGTTGAAATTCTTCCTATATGCTCAAATACTTGCTGAAATTGTTTCTATATGCTCAAATACTTGCTGAAATTCTTCCTATATGCTCAAATACTTGTTGAAATTGTTTCTATATGCTCAAATACTTGCTGAAATTCTTCTTATATGCTCAAATACTTGCTGAAATTGTTTCTATATGCCCAAATACTTGCTAAAATTCTTCCTTTATGTCCAAATACTTACTGAAATTACTTTTTTTGTTTCGACAAGGCTCATCCAGAGGACGAACAATACCTTAACAAGACTATTATTCATTATAAGGAGATGGTGAATATAGCTGGAGGGAGCATGGCTACAGGGCAATATGCAAAAGACTCAAGTGACCCTCTTGCTACAGAAGTGGTTAATCTTGAAGAAGAGACAACCAAGAAACCCATTGCCCCACATGAAGAGGTTGCACAATCAACCAATGCAGGTTCATCCGGTCCCAAACCAAATCCTTGTGCGGAAGATAGGTTACACGCCACCATACTTGCATCTAGTGAAAGAATTGCTATTGCGATAGAGAAGAGTTCTAGCACCGAGAACAATGCCATAGATGGTCTTTGGGAGAGCATGAAAGTACTCCCTGGGTTTAGTTTGGATTACCTTGCTCATTACTATGCATATTTGGTTGACAATCCTCGTGTTGCAATGGCATTCAAGGTGTTGGAAGATGATAAAAAGAAGGTTTGGGTTTCTAGGTATGTCAAGAGTACCTTTCCTGAAGTGTGAGGGTGGTGGGTGCATATGTAGTGAACTGGTGATTGACTTGTACTTTTGATGCAACCAAAACAGTAACTATGGGTTGTATGGATTAGCTCTTTTCACAACCGAGACCATAACTATGGGTTGTGTAACTATTAAGTTCTAGTAGTACTCTATGGAATGTTGAACTATGAGTTATGTGCACCTGACTTATGTATGGAATGTTGAGCTTATGTGATGAAGTTCAAAATTTTGACTATCGTTTTGGTTTGGTTTGCTGTGAAAAAGTTAAATTTTTCGAAATTATGACTGTACATACTATTTTTTCCTTACTTCCATTGAAGAAGTGCAAATTATGAGGGTAATCTCACCACGTCAAGTAAAAAAATACCACAACCCTTATCCTTCATTCATCCCTTGAACCAAACACTCTGATGGCTATCCTCAACCATGTTTCATCCTTTGAACCAAACAAAACATGGGATAACCCTGCCCTTCAAACCAAACAGAGAAAAGGGCTATCCCTAGCCACCTGGTTGGGGATACCCACAACCACCCTGGCATGTCCATGCAACCAAACACATCCTAAGTAAACCTGGACACCATCTTGCTTCAAACATTGCCAGGATACTCTTGGTGTCTGTGACAGTTGATTCTCTCAAGTACTGAGTCCAAGCACCGAGACCACGACAGTAGCTAGTAGCAAATCTTACCATTGCATATCTCCGCACTTGCTCTTAGACATCCGTAGGTATTCGTCCCATTAATCAGTGGTCGTGCCATATGCAAGCCTCCGTAGTGCGGCCGTTCACTTCTAGTAACTAGAGAACCCAATCCTTCCCATGGCATCCTTCTTCAAGATGAAGTAGTCATCAAAGGATCGGACGCCACGGTAGAGACGATCGAAGACATTTTTTCACATCCAAAAGCGGTGGTGAATTTTTTTTAGCGAATAGGGCATGGGCAAAGTAGTCGTCCATCAACGTAAAATGGTAACGTGCACTATTACAGTTGAGCACTCGATGACTCTTGATCAATCCCTTACAATTGTTTCAGTGGATCGTAGGTCGGACTGTATTTTCTTTGTCAAGGATACATTTCTTAGTATTTTTCCACGAAACTTCACACAGGAGTAGATTGGGCACCCAGATTTATATCCCAAGATTCCATGTGTTTTTTAATTTTCCTAATATTTTTGAATTTGATATTCTTATAGGGTGGTGAAGCACCCAGAAGCTCCTATGCATTTTCCGAACAGAGCCTTACTCCTAAAAAAAATCAGAAGAAGCGGTGAGAGAAGGAAACTATAAAAAAAATACTCACACCGTCTCATAATATAAGAGGAGTCTTTGACATCAATGTGGTGTCAAAAATGCTCTTATATTATAGGACGGAGGAAGTAACAAGCACGTCTTCTTCCTTTCCGAGGTAATAAGAAGCACACGTCTATGGGTAAGAAGGATCACTTTGAGTGAGCAAGTCTGGATTTGGTGAGCTTCCACTCTGTGAGTGATGATTCTTCTATCCCAACGTTCCGTAGGGACTGAGGAGAGGTCCTATCTGCCGCTCTTTGCGGCAGAATGTCGACCGGACGCATAGGCGGGTCTCCCGACTGGGCCGGCCCATATCGCTAGCGACCAGTACGGAACGAAAAAATGCAGCGATCGAGAAGAAAAACGCTCTAAAGCAGGGTTCGAACCTAAGAACCGAAGCTTCAAAGAAGTACAGCCAGCCAGTTCACCTAGAGAGCTTTCTGGTTTTTAACGCAGCACAACATATTAAGAATAAAACCGAGCGCACATCCGAACGTCTTTAAAATTCTGTACACAAAACGTTATATTTGAGAAAAAACGTGAAAGTTGTATGAAACAGCGAACACTTTTAGAGATTGTGAATAAAATTTGAAAAAAAACAAATATTCCAAAAACAAAAAACATTTTTTCAAAATGGGAACATTTTTGTGAAATCTCCCGAAAATAGAAAGCGTGGAAGTTTTCTTTGAAGACCCGAACATTTTTCAAATTTGAAAATAAATTTTGGATACTCGAACATTTTTTAAAACTGGGAACATCTTTTGAAACTCCCAAACAAAACATGAACACATGAATAGTTTTTAAAACTTGCGTACATTTTTTGAAACTTCCGAACAAAAATTGAAACATGAACATTTTTTGGAATTTGCGAAAAATACTTTAAATGGAAACATTTATGGAAACTCCCAAATTTTTTTGAAAATATGAACACTTTTTGAAATCGGTAAAAAAACATAAACATTTTTTGAACTGGTGAACAAATCTTGAAAAAACAGGAACATTTTCTAAATTCCGAATATTTTTTGAATTTAAAGAACAAAATTTTGAAGTTGAGAACAAAATTTGAACATAATTTTTTTTCTAAAAGTACGAACATTTTTTGAATCTTGAGAACAAATTTTGAAATGAAGAACAAATTTGGACAATTTCTTAAAGCATGAACATTTTTTGAATCTTGAGAACAAATTTTAAAACAGAGAACAAATTTGGAAGCATGAACAATGTATTAAAGCACGGACATTTTTTGAACATAAATATTTAAAAACATAAACATTTTTTGAACTGGTGAACAAATCTTGAAAAAACAGGAACATTTTCTAAATTCCGAACATTTTTTGAATTTAGAGAACAAAATTTAAACATAAATATTTTCTAAAAGTACGAACATTTTTTGAATCTTGAGAACAAATTTTGAAACAAAGAATAAATTTGGACAATTTCTTAAAGCATGAACATTTTTTGAATCTTGAGAACAAATTTTGAAACAAAGAACAAAGTTGGAAGCATGAACAATGTATTAAAGCACGGACATTTTTTGAATAATTAGAACAAATTTTCGAACAGAGAACAAATTTGAAAATACCAAACAAATTTGGAAGCGCGAACATTTTTTGAACAATTTTTGAAAATTCTGAACAATTTTTGAGAAATGCATACAGTTTTTGAATTTGTGAACAAAATTTGAAAACACGAATTGTTTTCAAATTCTGAACATTTTTGTAAAAGCGCGAACATTTTCTTTGAAAAAGAAAATTAAACTTGAAAAAAAACGAAACAGAAATAGAAAAGGAGAGAAAACCGGTTCAGGAACCTTCTAGAAGGTTCCCAAAACCGGAAAAAACCAGCTGGAAACCTCTAGAAGGTTCCCAAAACCGGGAGCGCTGGAACGGTTCAACGGGCCGGCCCGTTGCGTCGCTGCTCGGTCGCTCGCCTGTGCGAAGCGCCGGCAGTTTGACGCAACGAGCGGCATATAGGATTTTCCGGGACTGAGATCCATTGACTTGCTCACGCTGTAACATTCCCGACATATCAACCATCGATTTGAGCTTATTGGCCCAATTGAAACCAGCCCAGACCAACGCACTTACGGGGGTGCGTCCCGCTTATTGCGAGCATTGCCGCGGGAGCTCCTCCTATACGGCGCCTTAAGCGCCCGTTCAGGGTACCGGCGCTCGCAGCCGCACCTGATGCGTCGGCCCACAACTGCGAAGTGCAGCGAAAACTGAATTTCTTGCGCCAAAAACCGCCCTAAAAAACTTGCTACCGCCAGGAATCGGGCTCGCGCCGTTCGGCTGATATGCAGGTCGAATAACCACTACAGCACTTAGCCACTTGTGAAACGACACAGCGCGAGCAGTTTAAGAACAAAACCTAGAGCGTTTATTTACTGCACATGCATAATAGAAAAACGTGATTTTTTTCAAAAAAAGTGTGAACAAAATTTGAAAGTTCACAGATTTAAGAAAATTACGAATTAGAAAAAGTTCACGCACTCAAAAAAGTTCACCGATTTTGAAAAAGAGTTCTTTTAAAAAAAATCGATGAACTTTTTTCAAAGTCAATTAACTTTTTTCCGAATTTGTGAACTCTTTTTTAAAAAGAGTTCATTGATGTTGAAAAAAAGTTCACCGATTTTCAAAAAGGTTCACAAATTTTTGTAAAAGTTTCACAAAAAATAGTTCATTGATGTTGAAAAAAGATCACAAAATTCCAAAAAAAGTGAATTAAAAAAAGTTCACAAATTCGAAAAAAGTTCATGGAATTTGAAAACAGTTCATCACAATTTTTAAAAAGTTCATTAATTTTGAAAAAAAATCTCAAAATTGAAAAAAGTTCATCGAATTTGAAAAAATAGTTCATCAAATTTGAAAAAAATTCATCCAATTTGAAAAAAGTTCAGAAAATTTAAGAAAAGTTTTGAATAAATGTTCATCAAATTTGGAAAAATGTTCATCAAACTAGAAAAAGCTCATCGAATTTGAAAAAGAAACCGCGCATTTAAGAAAAAAAAAGGAAAAACAAAGAAAAAGAAAAAGGAAAAAGAATATAAACGTGTGGGAACTAAACAGCGAACTGGGGAAAAAAACCCGATGAAGGTAATAATAAAAGAATAAAAAACGCAAGATGGACAAGTCAAGCATGCTGGCGTGGTGGTTCTCGTTGCTTCGAATGACCGCAGGGATCCTGATTTCGTCTCCTCTTTAACTGCCTCGTTTTTAGGTGTTTTAGAACAGAGGAAAAAACGCTATATGGGCCGGCCCAGCGCGGGGCGCTTCAGGAGCCCGTTTGCAGCATACATGTTAACGGGCGGCTGCAGCGCCAAATAGGTTTCTCCACGCCATCTCTCATTAAGCTTCGTGGTAGTGGCCAGCCCATGTAAGATCAAAGCTACACGCCCCACGGCAAGCACCTCATATGAAGGTTGTGTACCAGAATTGTACTCCCTCCGTTCTGAATTACTTGTCTTGGATTTGTCTAGATACAGAGATATCTAGCACTAAAATGAGTCTAGATACATCCGTATCTAGACAAATCCAAGACAAGTAATTCGGAACGGAGGGAGTACTAGCTTATGACAGGATTCATAATCACTAGCTCGCTCCAGTAATTCTTTTTAGATAAACACATGCCGGCTTGTTATTGACTACAGCCAACGTTTAGGAGCTTTATCTCTCTCACAAGAACAAATGCTAACCTGTGTGTAAAAAAACTGTCTAAGATATTCCTGAAATTTAAAAAAAAAATACTCGCACCTTTAATTTTTTTACACATTATTAAAATAATGGTGACTATTAAAATAGAATATGAATATTTTGTATTACAAATGAACAATTTGTTAATAGCTGTGAACATTTTTTAAATACATGATTAATAATTTTCAATATAGGGTGATTTTACTAAATAGATGATGTTTTTTAACACAAGATGAACATCTTTTTAATACACGAAGAATTTTTTTCAAATACATTATGAATAATTTCAATACAGGATGAACCTTTTTTTATTGCACTTCGAGAATTTGTTTAATAAACGCTGACCATTCTTCTATACACAATGAACATTTTTAATATACCCAATGAAGATTTATTAATACTACAAACTGTTTTGAAACACGTGATGATGATTTTTTAAATACACGATGAACATTTTAAATATACAGGATGCACATTTTAGAATTCGAATGGATGTAGTGTATGATCTACTCTTCAGTACTACCACTGCCAAGTCTGAATTCCAATATTGAGTGCTGCTAGCTGCAGTCAATAATTTGCTCTTGAGTACAAGTGTTAAGTGTGAATTTCAATCTCGAGCAGCGTTAGATGCAGTCTATAATGTGCTCTCGGTATTATATTTCTCAATTTTAAGTGCTGAATGAACACATAAAGAGAGTCCTAAGTGATTTCAATGTATGCAGTTTCAAAATAAAATATAGGACTGTTAGTTTTTAACCTTGGTTGCCATTGTTTCTATTTGTAATGGACTGACTGTGCGGTGTTTCTGCTCCCGAGCTCATCTGCAACCCCTCTAACAAAAAATCAAAACAAATAATAAAAAATTCAAAAAATTCCAATTTTTTTGTGTGGTAGATAAGTTTATGCGTGAGGTGCGCTCCAAATTTCAAGGCCATCGGAGCAACTCTCAGCAAAAAGGACAAATCCAGGGTCTGTAATTTTTTTTACTGTTCACACATTGTTCTAAACCAATTATTTTTTTTACTGAGAGCTGCTCAGATGTCCAAATAAGTTGAACTTTGGAGCAAACCTCACTCATACAATTTTCTATCACACAAAAAGTTAGATTTTTTTGAATTTCTTTAGTATTTGTTTTGATTTTTTTTCTGACCGGGTGCAGATGAGCCTGGGCACCGAATTGGATTTTCGCTGAAGAATGACTTATCCTGTTTGTACTGTGGGCTACCTAAAAATCTCTAAGTCCCAATCGTTGAGCGCTGGATCTCACATGGATGGTTGATGTATGGGGGAGTGTTAGGCCAAACCCAACGCGCGGCCCCATCCTGTCCGCCGGCGTTCGCTAGGGGGTAAACGGACAAAGTATGCCTCCCAACGCGCGGCTGCAAACGGATCGTCGTCTGTTTTCTGTCCGATTTCGACTCATTCCCTTCCCAAGTTTGGGTCGAGTTTGCAGTTGAACGGACACGCGCGGACGGCACGTGGTGCCTACCCATGTCCTCCCCTGGCCCGCCCGTCAGGAAGACAAACCCCCCTTTTTCTATTCCCCTCCAGCCGCACCCCCGCCACTCTCCTCCCTCGTCGCCGCCGCCATTGCTGATGTGCAGCTCGGACGCGCGCTGGCCCCACCCCTTGTCGCAGCCCCCGTTTCCTCGACTTCCCGAGCTACCCAACCACGACCACGTGATTTGAGCTCCCGCCGGTCGGATTTGGAGCGGACTCGGCCGGACTTGAGCTCCGCCCGGCTGCGGGAGGCCGTGCCATGCCATGGAATGGCCGGGCCCCGGGCCGGAAGGCCCCGGCAAAGCCGCAATGCCGCATTCAGGTACTGACTCCTCCTCTAGCCGCTCGGATCTACACCATCGGCGGTTCACCGGCAGATACACGAACTGCCGGAGGCCCGACTCTGTGCTAGCCCAAAGGCTCGGCGCACCGTTGCCACTCATTACGTGCGACCACTGCTCAAGAAAGGTCTTGCGCCGCGTGTCGACAACGTCGGACCATCCCGGATGGGCGTTCATCAAATGCTCAAACGATGGGGTATGTGCTACTTTAGCTTCAGTTGTGCACTCAGATTTGACTAGTTGTACTAACTTAAATTTTATTGTGTAGAATGGATGCAACTTTTGGTATTGGAAAGAAGAGTACATCGATATATTGATAGAACGTAATTTAGTAGATGTTCGTGCACTTTTAGTTAGAAATAGAGGCTAGAGATGAGACAAGTGCTCTTGTTGTTAGAATAGAGGTTAGACATAAGACTAGATGCGATGAAACAACGTCTACTTTTTTAGACTCAAAGAAGAAAGAAGCACGTAAGATCGAGTTTTCGTAGATCAACAATGAATGCATCGAGAAGGCACTAATCCAACTTATGGGAGCAGTTATGCAAGTTGATTAGTGTTCTTTGATCTTGCTATTCTAGTCAAAATTTAGTGATGTGCTTCCATGTATTAAAAATCAATGATGAAAATAAAAGACATGTGTTTGCGGAAAAAAATTGTATCCAGACAAGATGCGGCCGAAATGCGGACGCGCGCTAGGTGCATGGCCGTCGCATCCATGAATTCGAACGGACACGGTCCCGTTGCTACTTTCAAACGGACGAAAACGGACGAAACAACCTCGTTTGAGATCGCGCGTTGAAGTTGGCCTTACAGCCTGACTTGCAGTCACTGGATCTCAGTCCGTTCCGTAGATAGCAGGGTAGTACCGGCTAGCACCTAGCCGGGACCAAGCCAGCCACCGGTTGTCTATCCTTTGATCGTTACAACAGAACAGTAGTAGACGCAATTATCGACCCGCAGACCACAGTTGATGTCGATTCCACTCACTGGGGCTCCACTGTGCAACAACCCGACGCGGGACGAAATGACACCGCTGCAGAAAGCAGTTAACAGCCGTGACATCTCAAGCGAACGCCGTCTAGTCGCAGCAGTAGCAGTACTAAGCTAGCAACTAGTCGTCCACTTACAAATATCTCAAAAGGTAAAATGAGAGCAAACATCGGAGTTAGTATAATCCACGGATAACAGAGACCAGAAAGAAAAAGAAATACAGTACGTAGCATTTGTGGAAGCAGAATAGGTGCTGGAAAGCAGGAAAGAGTGGTTGTTATTTTAAGGTGGGACAGACATACAACGTGCCTCTAAACTCTCTCCGCTGAACCAGTGGATGGCAATGAGAAGACCGGCACGCGGTGAAGAGTTGGGCTTTTTTGAGCGAGGGTAGACATATTTTTTTTCTTTCAAAAAGGGCATCTCCCCGGCCTCTGCATCACAGCGATGCATACGGCCATCTTATATTAAACCAAACAAAAAGGTTCCGACAAGGTCTTAAAGTCTCGAACTGAAAAAAAAAAGATAAAAGCTCACACAGAGTCAAACTGGGTTAGAAACATAAACTAGCCAAATAAAGGATGTCATAACCGGCTGGCTAAAGAGAGATAGGTAAACTAATTTCCTATCCTATTACATGACCGTCATCCAAACCGGTTGAAGATATTCCGAGCTACCATCTCCCAGCGGATAGATCCAGTAACCAAATGCTCCGTGACCTCCATCGGATAGAGTGAGTAGCGACCACGAACGGATCAATGTCGTGGCTCGGAAGATAACCTGCAAAAAATGAATACGTGATGTTCTGTTAAAAACCAAATCATTTCTGCAAGTCCAGATAGTCCTTATTTAATAGAACAAAGTTTAGTATTGGCAACGGGGCTAGTACACGGTTCTGGAGGATACTTGGCTCGGAGAGGAACCCTTGGCCATTCAATACCCGTCTTTATATCGCATTGTTCAACGACGAGAGGTTTCCTGGTTGACCCTTTGCGGGATTCAGCGCGAGGTTTTACTAGGGAGGAGGTTGCTGGAATTTTTGTCTATTTGGGCCTAGCCCAATAGCAGTTTCAGAAATTCCTAATAAATACTAGAGGGCAACGCAGCCCATTCGTGTAAGACAAGAGGTGGAACTAAAGTTTAGTCCCACATTGCTAGCTTAGAGGGAGTTGGACCTCTTTATAAGGGAGACTCCTTCCCACTTGTATGAGCATGAGAACAAGAGGGACATCCACGCGCTCTCCTCCTCCGCCGCCTGCCACGCCACGCCTCGCCTCGCCTCGCCTCGCCTCGCCTCGTCGCGACGCGGCGCGGCGCGGGTTGCGGGAACGAACCGAGCCGATGTTTAAATTTTTGCCACGCACTACGGGTATACGAAAGGTCACACGGAAGCTGTGCAGCCCTTCGGATGCTGGCTGTTCGCTTCGTCTTCGTCTCTTCGTTTTACCTTCCGTCGCTGCCCTCTCGCCTCCTTTTCTTGCGCCTATAAAAGGGAGGTCGCTCCTCTCAGAGAGACGCACAAGAACTTCTCCTTCCTCTCGCCACCGGTTTCAATCTCTGCGTTGCTGCTGTCTTCCTCATCCCGGCTTGCGGCGTGCACCGCGAGTCAGGACAGTAGGCCTCCGAAACCGCACCTCTTTGAGTCCTGTACGGGAGAAGGGTGATAAGGTTTTTGGGGAGCGCTCTGGGCGACTACTGACTTCTTCGTCATGGACGCTCCGGACTCCGACGACTACTTCCCCGACGATGACTACTTCCTCGACGTCGACAACCTCCTCGACGACATGGAGGACACCGACCCCAAGTCCAGTGCCTCTGCTCCAGCTATTGTCCAGTACGTGTTCTTGTTTTTCCTGTTAGAGGTCCTGCCATAGTTCTTTCTTCTAGTGTTTACCCTACACATGTTAGGATCTATCTCATATATGTATCTTGATCTACTGTCTGCTCGAGAGATGGTCCTTTCTAGCTCATATATGCAGATGCTATTTATCTTCACTTTGTCAAATTGCATGACTTGTTTTATCACTGCTATACTAGTCATGTTTTATCTAGTATTTCTGTTAATAAAATCATTCGGTAAATTGCTCATATTTCCAACAATCCAAAAACCTTATTATAGGCAATTTACCTCGAATGGTTTTGTTGCTTCCATGAGACCTCCTATGTTTGAGGGTATCCACTATAAGAGGTGGCGCGTGAGAGCAGTCTTATGGTTTCAAACCATGAGTTGCTATGACGCCATTCTTGGTAGACCTGAAGGAGAACTTGATGCTCAACAGGCACAAGCTTTTTAGAAAATGGATACTTTGTTTAAGGCTGCTCTCTTGAGTGTTCTTGGTGAGAACATAGTTGATGCTTATGCGTCAATTGATAATGGAAAAGATATGTGGGATGCACTCGAGGCCAAGTTTGGGGTCTCGGATGCTGGCACTGAGCTGTACATCATGGAGCAATTCTATGACTACAGGATGACTGAAGAGCGCTCCGTGGTTGAGCAAGCTCATGAGATACAGTCATTTGCTAGAGAACTTGAGCACTTCAATTGTATCCTACCGGACAAGTTTGTTGCCGGGGGTATCATCACTAAGCTTCCTCATTCGTGGAGGAACTTTGCTACCTTACTGAAGCATAAGAGACAGGAGTTTTTCGTCCCGGATCTCATTGGTTTTCTTGATGTGGAAGAAAAGGCGAGAGCAAAGGATACACGTGCTCGAGGTATTGAGGGAGGATCTAGTGCCAATCTGGTACAGAAGAAAAACTTCCAGTCCCACAAGTTCAAGAACAAGGGCAAGCTTGATGGTAAAGCAAAGTTTGATGGGAAGAACAAGGCTGTACAACACACGAACTTCAAGAAGAAGACTGACAAGAAGAAAGGTGCTTGTCATGTGTGTGGAGATCCTGATCATTGGGCTCCTAGTTGTCCTAATCGCTATGACAAGCGTCATCCTGGGAAAGGCGGCAAGACCACTAATGTTGTCATCGGAGACATTGACATGAAGGATGCTGGGTATGGTATATTTCCCACTATTCTTTCGATATGCCATTCTCCTGATTGGTTGATTGACACGGGTGCTAATGTGCATGTATGCGGTGATATTTCCATGTTTTCGTCTTATCAGACCGCAGGGACTTCAACCGTGCTGATGGGCAACGGTTCAAGTGCTTCTATTCATGGTGTTGGCATGGTCGATCTGAAGTTTACTTCGCGGAAGATCGTGCGGCTGAAGAACGTGCATTATGTCCCCTCCGTCAATAAAAATCTTGTTAGCGGATCTCTTCTGTGTAGAGATGGCTACAAGCTTGTCTTTGAGTCAAATAAATTTGTAATATCCAAGTATGGAACCTTTGTTGGTAAAGGCTATGAATCAGGAGG
Organism: Triticum dicoccoides; assembly: GCF_002162155.2. NCBI lineage: Eukaryota > Viridiplantae > Streptophyta > Magnoliopsida > Poales > Poaceae > Triticum > Triticum dicoccoides. The sequence continues at coordinate 676,749,002 of NC_041385.1, read as the reverse complement.
CCTGTTTCGTTTATCTTTATCAGACGTTTGCAATAAAGTTGTTAATCATATTTGCAACAATAGTGAATCAAATGTGTGGCATACACGTCTCTGTCATGTTAACTTTGGTTGCATGTCGTGACTAGTGAAGTTGAACTTAATCCCTAGTTTCACCACTGTCAAGGGATCTAAGTGTCAAGTGTGTGTGCAAGCTAAGCAACCTCGTAAGTCTCACGTGACTGCGGAGACGAGAAATCTTGCACCACTAGAACTTATACATTCAGATCTATGTGAAATGAATGGTGTTTTGACAAAAGGTGGAAAGAAATATTTCATGACGTTAATTGACGATTCCATTAGATACTACCATGTGTATCTTCTGAAATCTAAGGATGAGGCTTTGAACTTTTTCAAGATCTATAAAGCTGAAGTGGAAAACCAACTTGATCGAAAAATCAAGAGGCTTAGGTCCGACCGTGGTGGAGAGTATTTTTCCAATGAATTTGATGCTTTTTGTGCGGAACATGGTATAATCCATCAGAGGACGCCTCCCTACTCACCTCAGTCAAATGGGGTGGCCGAAAGAAAGAACCGTACTCTAACTGATTTGATTAATGCCATGTTAGACACATCGGGTCTCTCCAAGGCATGGTGGGAGGAGGCGATATTGACTGCATGTCATGTCCTAAACCGAGTCCCCACAAAGAACAAAGAGATAACTCCATTGAAGGAATGTGAGAAGAAAAGGATAAAGCTCTCTTATCTACGAACCTGGGGTTGTTTGGCGAAAGTCAATGTGCCAATTCCAAAGAAGTGGAAGGTGGGACCAAAAACTGTGGATTGTGTTTTCCCGGGATATGCTTTTCATAGCATTGGCTATAGATTATTGGTTGTAAAATCTGAGGTACCTGACATGCATGTCGGTACGATCATGGAGTCGAATGATACGACTTTCTTTGAATATATCTTTCCCATGAAGGATATGGCTACCTCATCTAATCAGGAGATGCCTAGTTCATCGAATCAGGAACCAGTTACAATTACCGAACCTGCCATTTCGATGGAACACTTTGAAAGTCCTGTGGAGGAAAACAACGAAGTTCCTACTAGGAGCAAGAGACAGAGGACTGCAAAGTCCTTTGGTGATGATTTTCTTGTGTATCTCATAGATGACACTCCCAGTTCTATTTCGGAGGCCTATGCATCGGAAGATGCTGACTACTAGAAGGAAGCGGTTCGTAGCGAGGTGGATTCCATCTTGGCGAATGAAACTTGGGAGATAACTGATCGTCCTTATGAGTGCAAACCTATAGGATGCAAATGGGTATTCAAGAAGAAGCTTAGGCCTGATGGTACTATCGAAAAGTACAAGGCTCGGCTCATGGCTAAGGGTTATACCCAAAAGGAAGGTGAAGACTTCTTTGATACTTACTCACCTGTGGCTCGACTGACCACTATTCGAGTTCTACTTTCACTAGCTGCCTCACATGGTCTTCTCGTTCATCAAATGGATGTTAAGACTGCTTTCCTAAATGGAGAGTTGGACGAGGAAATTTATATGGAACAACCAGATGGGTATGTAATAGATGGTCAGGAAGGGAAAGTGTGCAAGTTGCTGAAGTCTTTGTATGGACTCAAGCAAGCACCCAAACAGTGGCATGAGAAGTTCGAAATAACTGTAACAGCTGCAGGCTTTGTTGTGAATGAAGCTGACAAATGTGTGTACTATCGCCATAGTGGGGGCGAGGGAGTTATGCTTTGCTTGTATGTTGATGACATACTGATTTTCGGAACAAATCTGAATGTTATTAAGAAGGTCAAGGATTTCCTATCTCGCTGTTTTGAGATGAAGGATTTAGGAGTGGCTGATGTCATTCTGAACATCAAGTTGTTGAGAGATGATGATGGTGGGATTACATTGCTTCAATCTCACTATGCGGAAAAGATCTTGAGTCGCTTTGGCTATAGTGACTGCAAGTCCTCTCCAACACCATATGATGCTAGCGTGCTGCTTCGAAAGAATTGACGAATTGCTAGAGATCAATTGAAGTATTCTCAGATTACTGGCTCGCTTATGTACTTAGCCAGTGCTACAAGACCTGACATCTCTTTTGCTGTTAGCAAACTGAGTCGGTTTGTTTTAAAACCAGGAAATATGCATTGGAAAGTTCTAGAGAGAGTTTTGCGTTATTTGAAAGGCATTGCGAGTTATGGAAATCACTATACTGGGCACCCAAAGGTGCTTGAAGGGTATAGTGACTCAAACTAGATCTCAGATGCTGATGAGATAAAGGCCACGAGCGGATATGTATTCACTCATGGAGGTGGCGCTGTTTCTTGGAAGTCTTGCAAGCAGACCATCTTAACGAGGTCAACAATGGAAGCAGAACTCACAGCACTAGATATAGCTACGGTCGAAGCAGATTGGCTTCGCCGGCTCTCGAATGACTTGCCGGTTGTTGAGAAACCTGTACTGAGTATCCTTATGAACTGCTATAAAAACTGTGATCACGAAAGTGAACAGTTCAAAGGATAACATGAAGTCATCAAGACACGTTCAGAGAAGGTTAAAGTCTGTCAAAAAAATGAAAAACTCCAGAGTTATTGCATTGGATTATATCCAAACGTCTAAAAATCTGGCAGATCCTTTTACTAAGGGTCTATCACGTAATGTGATAGATAATGCATCGAGGGAGATGGGTATGAGACCCACAATATGAGTTGTTCACAGTGGTAACATATTCTTTGTGATCGAAGATCCCGTGAATTAGATGTGGAAGACAAGCTGTTGGTCAACTGGGAGGAGAGTATCCTTACTGTTAAAAATACCACTCCATGAAGATTCAATACTCTCCTAATCTGCATGGCAGGTTGATGTATATCTTAATGTGTTCTAAGTGGCTCTTTGAAGCAGAGATGTTGTCCTGCAGAACATCTTTTGAAGAACGCACCTATATGAGTCTGATTGTTAAACGTCGCAATCTATGAGAGTAGGGTTCTCTCTAGTAAACTCATGAAAGGTCTCGGAGTATGACGCATAAGCTCCACCCGCGGGGAAGATTCACGGTAGCCACATACCGGTCAAGGCTTTATGTGAAGCTAGATTCACAAAAAACTTGCAGTTCAAGGCTCAGTCCACTGTTCAAGTTGCTTACTAGTGTAGCATAGGGTTCTAGGTGGAAGTTCAACTTAACAGTCTCCACTGCAGTATCGGTATATAAAACAGTGTTTTGGAACCATAGGCAATTTTTGTGTGCCTCTGGGATCTGGTGGGGGATTGCTGGAATTTTTTGTCTATCTGGGCCTAGCCCAATAGCAGTTTCAGAAATTCCTAATAAATCCTAGAGGCCCACGCAGCCCATTCGTGCAAGGTAAGAGGTGGAACTAAAGTTTAGTCCCATATTGCTAGTTTAGAGGGAGTTGGACCTCTTTATAAAGGAGACTCCTTCCCCACTTGTATGAGCATGAGAACAAGAGGGACATCCACGCGCGTTCCTCCTACGTCGCCCGCCTCGTCACGCCACGCCTCGTCACGACGCGCCGCGTCGCGCCGCGGGTTGCAGGAATGAGCCGAGCCGATGTCTAAATTTTTGCGACGCACTACGGGTATATGAAAGGTCACACAGAAGTTGAAAAGTTTTTGCGATAGTGGAGTTTGAATACGAACGGTGCAGCCCTTCGGCTACTGGCTGTTCGCTTCGTCTTCGTCTCTTCGTTTCACCTTCCGTCGCTGCCCTCTCGCCTCCTTTTCTTGCCCCTATAAAAGGGAGGTCGCTCCTCTCAAAGAGACGCACAAGAACTTCTCCTTCCTCTCGCCACTGGTTCTAATCTCTGCGCTGCTGCTGTCTTCCTCATCCTGGCTTGCGGCGTGCACCGCGAGTCGGGACAGTAGGCCTCCGAAACCGCACCTTTTTGAGTCCTGTACGGGAGAAGGGTGATAAGATTTTTGGGGAGCGCTCTGCGCGACTACTGACTTCTTCGTCACGGACGTCCCGGACTCCGACGACTACTTCCCCGACGTCGACAACCTCCTCGACGACATGGAGGACACCAACCCCAAGTCCAGTGCCTCTGCTCCAGCTGCTGTCCAGTACGTGTTCTTGTTTTTCCTGTTAGAGGTCCTCCCACAGTTCTTTCTTGTAGTGTTTATCCTACACATGTTAGGATCTATCTTATATATGCATCTTGATCTACTGTCTGCTCGAGAGATGATTCTTTCTAGCATATATGCAGATGTTATTTACCTTCACTTTGTCAAATCGTATGACTTGTTTTATCACTGCTATACTAGTCATGTTTTATCTAGTATTTCTGTTAATAAAATCATTCGGTAAATTGCTCATATTTCCAACAGAGGTTGTTGCTTTCGACGGGATCCCTGACCCGGTCTCGATGGGGAGACGGATGAGTGCTCGCATCCTGGATCTTCCCAAGGTTGATGACATTCAACAGAGGTGTGCTATGAGGACGGCCAAACTTCGTGATGCTGAGATTTCCTGAGGTTGAGGGTAGACAGATGCAAGGGCGAAAGAATATTTCCCCAACTGCGGTAGCACGATGGGCAGGCTCGCGGGTTGGTCCCTGAAAGATGCGGTTTCCCTTGGCCGGTGCAAACAAGATATGGCAGCTCCTCGATCGTCTTGAAGCGCAGAACCGCCCAAGATTGCATGCAACGATGCTGCCAAGATGGAGCGTTCCGCCCGCCTCCAAGGAGAAAAGGTCACAGTACGTGTCATCAGTGCTATCTACTCCATCTCCTCTCACGTGTGGCGCCTCTCGGTGCACAAGAGTGCCGGCCCACGAAACGCCACGGGATGAAGATGAGAACATCCAGCGACATGGACACGTATCTAGCGAGTTCCATGCTAGGTTAGATGCTGCTACCCTGCTGACAATGCCGTCAGGTGGCTCACTTTGACCGGCTCTGTAAAAACAACGAAAACAGAGCACACCCGATACGATACGCCCCTGCTACCACCCAGCGCTGACACTTTCCTCCTTTCCACGACCGCGTGGGGTGGGGACTGGACCGCACGCTGACCAGTCAGTGCCCCGTCCCTTAACCGAATAGGGTAAGCAACAGGAGGCCCGCACGAGGCGTCTCACCGAGCCTGACTCAGCCCAGCCGCGGCTGACACGAGCGACAAGACATGGCCCTAACCGTAATAGTGAGTGCCTGACGCCACGCCATGGCCATGGAGAGCTGGGCAGCGCCGCCTACGGCTGGACAGGTCGCCAAGACCCGTCACGTGATCACAAGATAAATTTGAAATTCGGTGACAAACTTTTCTCCCGGTGGAAAACGAATTGATCCTCGTAGTATATAAACATTTTTTTAGGCTTTCTAGTATATTAGTTTAACAGTACTCCTATTACCGAATCCTTGACCAATTCCTCACCTTGCGTGTGGCATTGGCGCAGATACGATGCGGCCTTCCGACCCCATCATCATGCACATTAATTACGTATCCGCAGAGAAACCACGCTGTATCAGCTTTTCCTCACAGCGCCTCGTGATATTAGTGCTCTCGCATTTTCTTTTTCTTTTTTTACCCAAATATCTGCTGTCGAAGGGTGAGGCGAGATCTCCACGGTTTCCTCTCCACCGTCCCGTCCTCCCCCGTACCCGTTTCCTCCCGCAGTCTTCTTCTTCCTCTCCCGAGTCCTGACCTACCCTACCCCCGCCCCGCCCTGCCCCTGCCCTTCCCAAGCAAGCTCCAATCCCGGCCGATGCGCCTCCAGCCTCCCCGCCCCGCTCCACGACCCCCGCGCCGCGCCCTCGAGCTAGCTCCCCGCAGCTTGCCAGCGCCCTCCGCCTCTCGCCACGCGCGTCGCGGCCATCGGCCTCATCGCGCGGGTCGCTTGCTGCCTCGACCCCACCCCGCTCGCAGCCTCGGCCGGGCGACCATCGGTGAGCTTCATGTAATCCGGCGATTGGATGAGCTCAGCCGGCCTCAACGAATTTCGGCTGCGCTGGTGCACGCGCGCTGCGCGCCGTCTTGATCCGCCCCTGCTTCGAGCTCGGAGTTCGTATTTCGGCCGGGCGGATTTTAGGGTTCCATGCTCGCGTTCCGAATTGGGGTATGTGCTGATTATCCCCTCGATGTTTTAGCCGGCTTCGGAATCTGGTAGTTAATTAACAATTAGTGATTGTGATTCTGGTTCCGCGTGGCTCGGATCATTTTAGGGCTTAATAATAGTCTTTTGCGTTTTCGTGTCTTATGTGTTAAGGCAGGTGCTGGAAAGGCGATGCGCACCCTCGTGTTCTTGCTACCCGTTAGGTGCATTGGTGGCCGGCTGCTCTTTTCAGGTATTCTATTCAGGTTCTGGTGCACGATTGGCTTGCTTCCAGTGTTTCGAATATCTGGTTCGCCACTTGGTTGATTCTGTTTCATTCAAGGGTGTAAATATTCAATACTAGCATTTTATCAAGTAGGAGAAATTAAGAAGATAAGAGTTGTGTCTTTGAAGGCTTGAAAATGTGTTAGCGTTTGATAGTTTATAGGTTCTTAGTTGGTGATCATCCTTTCTGTGTGCTTGCAGTTTTGAACTCTGTGGAGGGAATTGTTAGCTTCAGTTTCTTGGGAAGTGGTACGATGGACACCAGATGTGTCATTTGTGGCACTTATGAAATGTTAGGTCTGGTCTTACTTCTCAGTTGCTGCTGGTCATAAGAGTATAGCTGTGGCTAAACGCCGAACAGAGTTCATTTTCAGTGTCATCATGCCGGTTGAGAACCCTTTGAATGTTTGATGAACATAGATGCTAGCTGTGATCAGCTTAGTTTTTTGATCTTTGATAGGATGCGCGTAGATAAGTGCTATAATATCAATCAACACGATAACTCTGATTAATCAGTTTTTTCTAGCTCATACCAGAGAATCCAAGATCTTTACTCTGTTCAGGATCTCAGAAGCTGCATGCAGTAAATAAGAGCCTGCTTGCTTTGGAGCCACATTTTGGCTTGCCAATTTTTGGCAAAGCTCAGACTGGCCAACATTTGGCAACTTTGCTAGTGTTTGATTCGAAGAATTGCCAGAAATTGGAGCCCAAGCATTCAACTGCCAATTTTTTAGGGTTGCCAAAATTTGGCTCAAACCAAGTAGGCTCTAAATATTTATATATGAAGTCTCATGTCTACAACATCCTTCTACTTTTCATGATCATATATGGAAAGCATAATTTACTTAGCTATCTGTTATGTATAGTTTGTTCCTTTTGACATTTGCTAAAATTCTGGTGAGCACACACAGTGTAACCATCAATATTTCGAAGAACACATAAAGTGACGATTTTATGGTTGGATATTATGTAGTTCTTTCTGCCTTCAGATCTAAGCAATTGATTACACTTATAAATAGATAATTATATTCAGTAGAAGCTTCTAGTACTCTTTTTCTTCAACACTAAAATATTGCATTTGTTATGACGATTTATGAACATACAAGTGTAATCTCCAGAATAGCCATGTTTGTTAAAGGTGATGGCATAATCACCGATATGCCCACTCTACAAACAGCCTTCAAGACATTGCCCAGCACTGCACTATCACCTCACGTTTGTGCTAAGGCTGTTGTTGTGCCTTATGACTCTGATTTATAGAAGTATAAAATGTGTACACCGTCCAACTTGGAGTAGCTTTAACATCCTTGACGATGTTTGATTTGTAACTACTGTCATCTGCTATTAGTCCTCATAAATGCAGTTACTTAATCACACTATTTTCTGTGCAGATTTCATGTTCGTCGCACACCTGTCTTGTTAATCAATGACCCGAGGAAGCTCTTTTTGCAGCGTAAATAAGGTATAGGTATGTGCCCTCTGTTCTATCTCCACACTTACCATTCGCTAATTGCTCAGTACCTCTGCTTTCATGCTTAAAGTTCTAGTGAATTTTTATTTTACAGATTTATCATTTCAAACGTCGTCAAGACAAGCTTTAACTTGTTATCCAACAAACTTGTGGTAAGTAAGTTCTTTCACGTTTAATCTGTTTGGGGTTTGTGCAGTTTTCATTCCAAATAGAACAAAACTAGGACAAACTGAACAGTCTCATCATGGCATCGTTTCTTTGTTTAAGCAGTAAGATGATAAATGATAATGGATAGGTACTGCTATGACTTTTTGGTATTTTGTAATGGAAGTTCACAGCTTATCATGAAACAATATATCATTTTGTGTTACTATATATCATTTTTATGTTTCAGATGTGCCTAGCTTATGAACATAATATCATATATTTTCACACAGTTAAACACATAACCAGTAGTTACATTTATTTGTCTTCAAGACATCAATCTTGATAGTTTCACTTAGATTTGTAGTTTTGCTCGATTATGCTTCACTGAATTTAATCTGTCTTGTGAAGTAGAAATATATCCGATATGTTTAAAATGTGTAATTACTGAACCGTCATGGTTTATTCGTGTCATCTCACTATTTTTTTCTCGTTCTAATGCAGAACACCAGATGATTTAACAGAAACAGAGGATTACTTCGAGGGAATAGAAGAAATACTGGTCAAAAGACAAAGATTCCATTAACCACAGGTCCAGAGAGGCCTCAGGCGCTGCTCTCCACTCTCAGCTCTCAGTATTTACATTTCACTACATTATGTACAGTCACCCAACAGTTGCTAGGCGCCCAATTTTGCCCGCACCACCAACAGACGATCCTATCTCATCCTTGCACCTCCCGGCAGAAGCCATCTCCATTCTGCCGCCACCACTGCCACCCCCACCACCACGACCCCCCTTTCCTTTGCGTGGACTGGCACACTTCCTGCAGATGAATTTTTCAGGGACTTCTTCAAAATCACTGATTCCTGAGCATCTTGTGTGCTGCCACACTCCACACGCATCACACGCCATCATCCTCTCACCGTCATCGTCCTTGGCACCACAGGTGCAGTCCACCGTCCAGTTCTCCAAGCCCCTCTCCATCCTGAACTGCACAATTCTCCTGTGATCCCCAGTGCACCGTCCTCTCACCCTAACAAGCTGGCTTGGGCCAAGCACGTGCTTCACAGGGGTTGTGTCACTTAAGTTTGGGAATTCAGGGAGCTGTTCAGCCTGGAAGCTATGGAACATGAGGTACGTTTCTTGAAAGACCCTTGCGGCCAGCATTTTCAGTTCACCCAGGGTAGCGGTTGCTGGTAAAAGTACAAGTTCCACCGGAGGTGCAGTGTAGTCCTTTGGGTGATCAAGCAGTTCAATGGAGCACCTCACAGCAAGCAGGATTGGGTTCGGGGGAGATTCTGGAGCACTCTCATCGTAGTGTTTGATGAACTGCTTGCAGTCAAGTATCCTTGCAGCTGCATTGTGTGCTGATGCACCCACCACCTCTGGTTGCGAAGACAGCATTCTTTCTGGGTTCAGCAGAGCATCATAGAGGAAGCGAAGATCATGTGCAAGATGCACTACAGAGGGTCCAAACACAGTTGCATCAACTGGGGACTGATTGGAATATGTTTCCAGCCTGTTTTGGCATGAAATAAGGGTCAAAGACAAGGCCTGATGAAGTTCTGCAAATTGGAGCAACATACTGGAGACAAAGTTTACCTGTATTCAATTGCGCTTGTCTCAGTATTGCAGCGGACAGCAATGAAATGGCCATCGTCCATCAGTTTCCCCCGCAGACCTCGAAGAGAGTAATCAAGCAGTTCCTGTGAATCAACAGCCTTCGATGCAGCTCCCCTCAGTGCACGCCAGGACACCCAGCGCCCAGCTTGGACAGCCCGGAGGACCTTGAGCATTGCAGCTTCAGCTCGGTTGATGTCTTCATTTGTCCACATGCAGAGCACGTTCGATTCAACTTCTCTATGCTCATCCATGGCTGGTTTTGACATCTCAGCGTCCTTACGAGCTTGGTGAAGCAGGTGCATTATGAACCGGAAGAGGTCCCTCACAGTCACAAGCTGTCGATCAGAAAGGGACCAATACAGAGCAATTGTGTTCTGCAAAGGGGTTCTGATGGGGCTGCGATGTGAGGAGTATAACGCCAGGTGTATACCGGAGAGCACATTAACTGCCTCCTGGTAGGTATCCGAGGTATGAGCAAAACTACCAGCGCCAAACTTGTATCCCCATTCACCATACCAGGGATGCCCAGTTGTGATGGCATGCAGAAGCCTGTAGTCCATTCCCTGCTTCTTGGATATGTCCATGACAGTGACCTTCCTGGAAGGGGCCAAATGGAATTCTCAGTGCTATTGCTGGATGGATGGTGTTTGAATAATGGTCATGTCATGTCACCCTAAGTGCACCATCAACAGCAGTAAAAGCCGTTTACCTGACATGCAGCACCTTGCACAGGCGATCCCAGAAGCTCATTATGTCACGGCCAGTAAGGTGCCTCGACCCGCCCTCACGGCCATTTACCCTGAGAAGATGCCCATAGCCGTTCGCATGCACAACGGCGTGCAGCAAGTGAGAGGAATCATCAAGATGCAGGTAGCCGCACTCTTCCAGCTCTTCGCCTTCCATGTCAAAGTTGCACAGGAGGCACCTGGAGAAGAAATTGCATCCAAGGTAAGGATACATCTTTGCACAGAGAAGAATCTTTGAACAGACTGTAAAATAAAATCGCACATACAGCACATGGGCTGAACCAATTCAAGAACTTCGCACGACTGGAAAACCATTTGGGCATGCAGTTCAATCGTTCGGTGATATGTAATTTTTTCTTCAGATATACATGCAGAATTGTATGTTCGTTTTGTCCAAGAACTGATATGCATGTTTGTTCTTCCAACCTTGATTCTGCAGCTGCCATGGGAGTCCCGCAGCGCAGGCAGCAGGTGCGACGACGGCCAGCCATCTGGATGCTGTCGTTCTCGATGATGAAATGGTAGCGCTTGCCGCACACCGGGTGCCCACTCCATCCTGCAACAGCGCACAGATGCATTAGAAAATGAGATTCCATCACCGCTACTGTATGATTGTGACAATCAGGAGAACGAAAATAATCATGCACATTGTTCGCTCAAAAGCAACACCCCAACAATAAAATTTGATAACAGTTGGCCTAAAAAAATACAGGAAAACATGCGATGCCATACAGGCGGCATTTACCTGTCACTCGAAAAAAATCAAACACGCAAAATAATTAAAAAATTAAATCAATATAAATAATAAAAAGACAAACAGGACATTATTCAACAAAAAGTTTTCCAACAGAAAAAAACACAATTTTATACGAGGAAAACAATGTTCTGAGACAAAAAAAATAAAAGAAAAGGGGGAAAAGGAAAGCAACTCACCTACGACTCTGCACTGATCGCAATACACAGATCGCGATCTGAGCACATCCTCCTCGACGACGTTGAGCTCCACACCGCAGCCACCGGCGTCCTCCTCCGCCCCTTCCTCGCCGACCCGCAGCGACACCCTCCACGTCAGCAGGTGCGGCGGGGCGGCCGCGGCCGCCGGCGAGAAGATGGAGGGCAGCGGCAGCAGCCGCGCGTGCCTCGCGAGGAAGCCCCTCACCGCCTCCCGGAACGTCCCGACCGCCCCGCCGTCCGTGGCCGCCGGGAACCCCGCGAAGTCGCTGGCCTCCGCGCGCGTCCTCGCCTTCTTCAGCGGCCGGCCGTTCACCACCATCTCCGCTCCACCCTCCGTCGGATCTCCTCAGATCTGGCCGCTCCGCCCCCGTCTCGCTCCTTCCTTCCTCGTCGTCGTCGAACCGGATCGGAACCGTGGTTAGGGTTTGCGGCGGCGGCCGCTCCGAGATAAAGAGGGGGGAGGTGATGGGGTCGATTCCTTCGAGGTGAAGCACGACCCCGTAAGCCCGGTCCTTGTACACCGGCGCGGTGCAATGAATGGCCTGGCCCACGCGCAAGGGGGAGGCCTATGGTGGGACGGGTGTATGTGCCTGCCTGCGGGATCTGATGGGACGGGCGCGTCAGGTCGTGGCAGAGCGCTAACCAGGGTTGGGTGGGTGGGTGGGTGGTTGGGTTGGGTCTGGTTGGGTCCGGGGGCTTTCCGAAAAGATAGCGGCAGAAATGGGAGGGAATAAAGACTCGGGGCACGATGGTCATTTCCTGCCCCCCGTTTCCGGAGAGGACGATTACGAGAGGAGGACCTGGCCCCACGTACGTGGAATGACCTGAATGCCCCTCTTGGTCTTGGGGTTCGCACTTTTTTGGATCTGTTGGTTGTTGGCGCTTCTGCGTGCTGGCCTACCACGTGGCGATGGCGTCAGCCAAGGACGTCGAAGAGAGGGGCCTCCAAGAGATCAAAATAGTGGCAAGGATTTGGTTGCAGCAAACCATGGACTTCATTCTATATTTGAACAAAAGAAGTGACCATTTTCTTGAGAGAATAATCGTGTTTAGAATAAATATTGTAATCAGGGGGTAAAGTGAACATTTTCTTGAGAGAATGATCATGTGGTGACTAGTTTCTAGAGAATATAGTAACCAATAAATACTCAATAATCTACTGTAATGCTAACTGGCGAACGTTCGCGCGGAAGAAACTCTCGGCGAACACCCTCGCAACCATTTGATCGTTCGAGATCAAATGATGACATTTTCTTAAAAGGAACAATGTCTTCTCTATGAAAAATTAATCTGAAGAAAATGGCAACCCCCCCCCCCCCTAAAACTCGATTGCACACGATGATTAAGACTATCTCCAAATGTGAATGTGGGTTGAAGAGGAAAAAGTGGATTACTTGACATAGTGAGGGTCCTCTTGAATTGAAGAAATTTCATAAGAATATTGGAGGATTTAAATCCATGTACATTTTTTGGAAGGAAATACTTTGTACCGTGGGATTTTGGTCAGCATTTTTTTGTTAGAATACCAATCTCTTTTGGAATCCATTCTTACGCCCTTTTTTTTGTTTGAACATAAATAACTTTGTTCCTCAGATGATAACCATGTCATTTACAATATGTGGAAAAAAGTCACGAGCATTGAAGTCCCAAAATTTAGATAAATTAAGTCTAAAACAGTGCTTTGCTAAACAATCAACAAGATTAATCCATTCTTACGGCGTTTATTCCATAGATATCTCAACATGACCTTAAACCTCTTTTTATTTTATTTACTTTGAAAAATCCAATGCACTTGCATTCTATCTTTCTACTCTCTCTAACCAATCATCTATATTTGTGTGTTTCTCATGTGCGGCATCCAAAGACGACTCTCTACAAATGCCTATGTCTTGAAAGTAAAAAAAGTCCATTTTACTCCGCCGAAGAGAATGGGTTGTTCGCATAACCCCCTGAATTATTATTTTTGGTTCACTTAACCCCCTGATCTTTCCCAAACCGTTAAAAGTCATCTCTAGCAGGTTTATTAGGCTCGGTCGCTGGCATGGAACGGTCAAGGCGGTATTTGACCAACGAGGCCCTTTCGTCGGTGCATTCCCTCTCTCCTCATGTATGTTGAGAGCACGTCGACGCTCAGCTTATGCCGCTGGTGCTATAGTCCTTCGCCTGCGCGGCCAACACCTCCCCCTTGCCTTAAAGCCTTGTCCTAGAGCTTTCCCTCGCTCCACTCTACGTTCCTGCCAAAGGACTTTTTTTGAGTGACCGTGAATCGCCAGCACCTATGTCTTCTTCCCCGTCTCCAGTATCGAATGCCGCTGCCTCGATCTCTTCCTCCGGCGAACCCTTCTTCTCATCTGCTTATGAGCTGACAGACTCGTCCATTTGGAGTTGCACGTCCCCGAGGACCTCTCCCCACATGGCCAACTTTCGGTCCCCGCTGCGGTTATGGGCGGCGCACGACGTGAGTAGGCTACAAAGATGAGGAAGGGAACGGAGAGGCTCCGGAGGAGCAAGGGCTCACCCAGGGGGTGTTGGTCCACCAAGGGAGACCGAGGGTGCCCTACAATGACGCTATGGACGTCGAGGCCGCAGTCAGAGCGCAACCTTGTGAGGAAGGGGCTTAGGGTCGTGGAGCTTACCGGGAAGCTATCTAGAAGGTGCGAGAGGTGGTCCCGTGTCAAGGAAGGGGTCATGGAGGCCGGTGGCGCGCTAGTGATGGCAAATTTTGGCGCGACGACTGGCAGTAGTGGCGAGGAAGATGACAATGCGAGGCTAGATTGGGGTTGGCTTGGCACAATGAATTGGGCGGAGCTGAGAGTTCAAGAGGGCAACGAGGTAGATATTCCGCACATCTTGTCGTGGCTTTATGCTTCCTCCGGACGCGTGCACGACAATAGTGGCCCTCGACCAAGGCTCATGCACTCTCGGATGGTTGTGGATGTGGGACAGGGAGGAGAGGAGGGCCCCACTAGTCAACAAACCGCTTTGAGCCGTCCACATCAACAAAACCACCCGTGCAAACCCACCAATGACGATTTCTGAACGGTTTGGGATAGACCGGAGGGTTAAGTGAACCAAATAAAAGTTTAGGGGGTTATGCGAACAACCCATTTTCTTGAGGGGGTAAAATGGACTTTTTTCATTTTGAAACCATGTAGGAATACGTAGCACTGGCATCTCGATCATGTGTATTTTTGATTTCCGTGTTTTCGATTTCCTACAACCCAAAGAGGCTATAATATTTTTTACGTGGTGTAAACTCTATTGCATCAAGAAAATAGGAGAATTGAAAAATCATTTCTTCTGCTAATGACTACCCCTCGTGCGCATCGAATTTTCTTTATGCGTGAAATAATAGATTATACGGAACTGAACCAATATCTTTGCAATGTTTTTTTAGAATGATGTGTAATTTAAAGTCAACGTTAATTGCAAGTATAATATTTTGAATGAGAGGTCCAAGAAAATTCAAAGTAACTCCTATAATAGAAAGTACTCCGCCACTCATATACTTGCACAAACTTGACTACATATATTCCATAAATACTCTTGAGTCACCAATCCAAAAGGATGGTAAGCCATGAGGAATGAAAGTACTTAGGTCAGGGATGATCTCCTATAGGTACATGTGGTAAAAAATAGAACATCTTCACCATAGGTCGAGGATGATCTCCTATAGGTACATGTGGTAAAACTAGAACATCTTCACCATAATGTCAATAGAGGGACTCCAAACTCACAACAAATCACACCAACAAAAGCGACAGTAAACGCTAACATGTACTCATCAAACCCGTATGAACGAATCCGCAAGGATATAAACCAAAATCCACATCGAACTGCCACTCATACACCTGCATGAACTTGATTCGTAGGTTTCAAAAATGCTCTTGAGTCGCCCATCCAAAGGATGGGAACTATGAGTAATCTTTTCTGAATGGAATCAAAAGTTGTGATTTTCTTGGTCTGGTGAATAAATGGATACAACTTGGCTCCAAATCTAGTAAAATAAAAGGCAACAAGATCCTCTTAGTCGGCCTATTTGTATTCTTGGTCGGGTATGATCCCCTAGAGGTACATGTATTCAAGCCACAAGATCTTGGCCATAACCCCAAAAGTTTGACTCTCTAAAGTCACAATGGATCACAAAAATGCGACAAAAACACTAACTTAAACTCGTCAGACTTATATGAACGAATCCGCACTTATGTAAACCTAATGTATGCAAGGTTAGACACACCAAACCCGTAGAGACAAAAAAAATATGGCTATGTGGCACTGCATGATAAAGGACAACCACAACAGCAGAAGACCCAGAGTACCTTTATTCTCGACGGTATCGGACCCTCTACCAAGGTGTTAGCAATGAAGATTATATAAATCATGCTAATAAAACTTCTAAATACGCACAAAAATCCCACGTCTCTCTTACATCATGACCGGGGGGACGAGGGGAATCAACAAACTCCACAGTGGCTGACCTCCTCGACCCCTAATTTCTCTGCTACACATATATTTACATAATTAGTCACTGGACTTGATAGTTATACTATTCACAAAAGAAAAGAAACTATTATGCTAAAGTGAGACCTTAAACTTTGTCAATCAATGGGAGGAAACAATCCATGTTAAATACCCTCCGTCCCAAAATATAAAAACGTTTTTTACACTATACTAGTGTCAAAAACGTTTTTATATTCTGAGACAGAGGGAGTAGAATTTATGGCTAGTCGGCCATTTAGATGGCCACTAATTTGAACTTTTACTTATGTGCATGGGAATGAGGTAGATAAAATTTCTTCTCATTAGCTAGTTTTCGCTAAATGACTTGAGCGTTTTCTCATATCTTTTTGTTACCGTGTTTTAATCTTATTAAATAAACGTCCTCCTTTTCATGAAATTCTTGGGGTGAACAATGACTCGACGGCGGGTGGAGGTCGGAAAGAGGAAAGGCATAACTAATGCTACATACTTTATATGGGACCAATGGCAAAAAATACATAATGTGATACGGTTGAGGTAGTGACAAAGCTTCAATAGGGCCATACGTAGGCCAACGCCTTTCAGCCCATGATTTTCTTCTTCTGAAAATCCCTTAGTAAATGGCCCATTTATCTAGTGAATCGGCTCAAAACACATTTCTGTTGCCGCCCCACCCCACCCAAAGATAATGCCCTTCTAGGAGAAAATAAGTGTGTGCATGGCTATGGGCGCGAGAGTTTGTTGGACTATTTTTTTAATATCAATAATATTTGTCCTTGAGGTTATTGTTGTGAAGATGTAATTACATGGCGTTTGGTTGCTCTAGGCCTAATGTTATGGTCACCCCGGCCTTCTCACTACTGGCGATCTTACCACACAGTACCTTTCAATCGTAGCTACTAAATAAATGGAAGTTCGTCCTAGTTACTAACAAATGGCAGTACAAGACTAACAGACTACCAAGTGATAGTACCAAATTAACAATCATATGGCTCAACGGGATAAAGTTCATCAATGCCGGCCAGGGGGGAAGTTCACCATCCGCTTATTCTTATTATTCTTCAGATCTTTGTGGTACCTCAATTAGCCCAAATTTCATTAGGCTACTCCAAATATTTTTTATCTTCGAAGCTTCATTGGCACGTGCCTTCATGCCATGGTCGGACTCAAAATTATCAGTTGTCACATCTTCCTCCTCCGGCACACACTCATCAAGGCCCTAGTATAAGATCCAATGAAGAACGCAACATGCCAGAACAAGCCTAACTTGGGCGGGGAAAGCATGGAATACCTTTTGATCAAGGATCTTAAATATATTCTTCAAAGCATCAAATGCCCTCTCAACCGTAACTCTAAGGCTAGAGTGTTTGAGATTAAACAATTCCTATCCAGGCTTAGGATAATTCCCTGAAGATAACTCATTGAGATGGTACCTGCTTTTCTGAAGGGTGGAAGAATCCCAAGCTGACATGCACATCCAGCGTCTCCTAGGTAGAACTTACCATCAGGGATATTTTTGTTAGCATCATGGGTTGGTCCTTTCCAACCAGCTAACACATATGTGAACTCGAGAGAAAAAATAACAATAGCAAGCACATTCTGGCTTGTGTAGTGTTTTTTATCCCTCTATGTTGCAGCATGTGACCTCGACACTCTAGCAGTCACATGAGTACCATCTATTGCGCCAATACAATCATGTGATGGCGTGAAAGAACTGTTATGGATCACAATAATGCGATCATGTCATGGCAAGAACTAATAGGTAGTAGTGTGCACCTTGAAATATGGAAACCATCTATAGCTCATCGTATCTTCGTAGGAGTCTGACCAGTAGGTTCCTTGATCATCTCTCCTGAGATCTCCAGTCACATACAAGACTTGCTTGAAATACCAAGAAATTGTCTCACTAGATCTCTTCAATGTGTTATGAATAAGTGTGAACCTCTAATTATGACCAACAACATGAAGGAGCATTACTACTTGCTCTTCCACAAAGGTGTGGATGCTATCTTCTAGCAACCCCCTCTCCCTAAACATGTCCACAAGCTTGGAAAAAGGGGTTCTTCTCATTCAAAGCATGTTAACAACCTCTACATTCTTATGGTTTGTAGATGTAGTTGAGATTACCCATCCTATCCTTATCTCAGTCTAACATTGGACCATATCCGATCCATGGGCTTGAAATTGTGATGAACTACTGTCACGCCCAATATGCGACCCTATCCAAAAGGAACTCGAAGGTCCCACCAAGGATAGACCCGCATATTGAAACGCTTTTTGCAAGGTGGATATCATTACATCAACATTACATAATGGATGGGGATACATACAAGAGGCATACAATGCCACACGAATACAACATCACAATACATAAGAGCATCATCCGACTACAGATGAAACACAAACGACATCCACCCTGCTAGCCCAGGCTGCCGACCTGGAACCTATCCCCTGATCGAAGAAGAAGCAAAAGAAGAACTCCAAGACAAGCAAACATCGCTCTCGCGTCATGATCATCGCATAACCTGCACCTGCAACTGTTGGTGTAGTAATCTGTGAGCCACGAGGACTCAGCAATCCCATTACCATGGGTATCAAGACTAGCAAAGCTTAATGGGAAAGGAAGGGGTAAAGTGGTGAGGTTGCAGCAGCGACTAAGCATATATGGTGGCTAACATACGCAAATAAGAGCGAGAAGAGAGCAAGCAGAAAGGTTGTGAAACTATCAATGATCAAGAAGTGATCCTGAACTCCTACTTACGTCAAACATAACCCAAAACCGTGTTCACTTCCCGGACTCCGCCGAAAAGAGAGCATCACGGCTACACACGCGGTTGATGTGTTTTAATTCGAATCAGGTCTCAAGTTATCTACAACCGGACATTAATAAATTCCCATCTGCCCATAACCACGGGCACGACTTTCGAAAGTTTATACCCTGCAGGG
The DNA here is from genome assembly GCF_002162155.2 of Triticum dicoccoides. Classification (NCBI taxonomy): domain Eukaryota; kingdom Viridiplantae; phylum Streptophyta; class Magnoliopsida; order Poales; family Poaceae; genus Triticum; species Triticum dicoccoides. The sequence continues at coordinate 676,730,317 of NC_041385.1, read as the reverse complement.
GTGTCCCAACTTAGCCCATGATAAGCTCTCGCGATCAACGAAGGATATACCTTCTCCCAGGAAGACCCGATCAAACTCGGAATCCCGGTTTATAAGACATTTCGACAATGGTAAAACAAGACCAGCAAAGCCGCCCGATGCACCGACAAATCCCGATAGGAGCTACACATATCTCGTTCTCAGGGCAACACCGGATTAGACTAGCTACGAGTAAAACCAACCCTCAAGTTGCCCCAAGGTGGCCCCGCAGGCAGCTCAGTTCGGACCAACACTTAGAGAAGCACTGGCCCGGGAGGGGCTAAAATAAAGATGACCCTTGGGTTGGCCGACCCAAGGGAAGGGTATAGGTGGTGGTGAGGCAAATGGTAAAACCAAGGTTGGGCCTTGCTGGAGGAGTTTCATTCAAAGCGAACTGTCAAGGGGGTCCCATAAATCACCCAACCGCGTAAGGAACGCAAAATCTGGGAACATAACACCGGTATGACGGAAACTAGGGCGGCAAGAGTGGAACAAAACACCAGGCATAAGGCCGAGTCTTCCACCCTTTACCAAGTATATAGATGCATTAATAATAATAAGAGATATTGTGATATCCCAACATCATCCTGTCCACCATGGAGCAATCTTCAACTTCACCTGCAACTAGCAACGCTGTAAGAGGGGCTGAGCAAAAGCGGTAACATAGCCAAACAATGGTTTGCTAGGAAGGGTGTCAAAGGTTAGAGGTCATGGCAATTTGGGAAGGCTTGAAGAGTAAATGATAGGTTGCAGAGCATAGCGATAGAACGAAGCAACTAGCATAGCAATGATAGTAGTGAGATCCAGGGTAGCGGTCATCTTGCCTGAAATCCCGCTAGGAAGAAGAACGAGTCCATGAAAAAGATGAAGCCATGAAGACGAACCAAGCGTAGATGAACGAATCCTCACGATCGCAACGAAACGGGAACTATCGAGAAGAAGCACACAACATAGTAAACACACCACACATGAACAAGGCATGATGCACACACAAGCATGATGCATGACAAAGCTACAAGAAGCTACTCATGACAAGAGATGATGCATACAAAAACAACACATCCACACAAGTTTAAATGAGGCCGGGAACAACATATAACAAATCCAGTAAGTCCTCATATGCAAATTTCGAAGTTGGTCCAGATCTGAATAAACCTTATGTTCAAGTTGTTAAACAGCAAGTTAAGATGCACAAAGATGATCTACACGAGATTCTAGTCAAGTTACATATAAAGTTCATTAGATTCGGAGCTACGGCCTAGAAGATATGAGCAAAACAAGTTAAACATGACATTGATGCAAAATGCACCCAAACATCAAGCAAACACCTCAAACAAGTATGCAACATGATAATATGAAGCTACATGCAATTATAAGCAAGTTTCATATAGAGCACACTCAAAACGGAGCAACGGTTCAACACACACACATGAAACAAGTTTAAAGGACAAGCTGTCCAAAACAGCAACTAGGCATATTACAAGCATTAAAACAACATGCTACAGTACCACAATATGAAAAAAAAGGCATGGACATGATGTACAGGTAAAGCATAACAAAACATGAACACTGAGCTATCTCCAGAAATCACTAGAACATGCTCCTAAACACATGGCAAGATTGCAAATAATAACAGTTCAGACTTTGCAGAAAATAACATCAGGTTGCAATGTTTAGAGCTATCAAACAACATGTTACAGGAACTTATCATGGCAAACAAAGGCATGGAATGAATCTACTAAACCCATAGAACAAAAGTCCCTTACTGACCATGAGCCAAAAAGGAACCGAAAATATGATGGCACCCATGTAAACATGACAAGTTATATTACATATTCAAACATGGCAGGAACAACGATAAGTAGGTATGTAGATGAGCTTGTACCACTCACCAAAGAGCAATACATGGCATGGCAAGGCAACCAAGAGTAAGAAGGCATGTTTAAGAAGCTAAGCATGGCAAGAGAAAGTCCATAGGGTGCATGGATCACTAGCAACAATCATGGCAACAACTGAACTTAATGTTAACAGGCTGACAACAACATTATTTAGCAACTTTGGAGAAATATTATAGCAAGCTACAGCAGGCTATAATTGCAACCAGGGGCATGGATGGATAGAGCATAACATGTAGAACAAAACACCCTTAGTGAACATCTCTAGATTATGCATAGAATGACTTGTAGCAGCAGGTTTACATAGCATCACCAAATAACAGATTCAGCATAGCAGAACAGTAACAACAAGTACCCTACTTAACGAGCTCGATTCACTCACCACAAGTCCTTGCATGACAAGATAAACATAGCATCAGCAAGAAGACATGTTTATGAAGCTAACCAAGGCAAGAACAAGTTCATAGCATGCAAGGATCAACTACAACAACCTTGGCAAAATTGAATAACATGTAAACAATCTACCAGGAAACATTTTGTAGCAAAAGTAGAGCACGAAAATGACATGCTAGACTACTCCATAATTGCAAACAGGGGCATGAATGGATATAGCAAAACCATATGTTCAAAACATCATTACTGAAGTATCTCAAAATATGCATGGATCTCTCTGTAGCATCAAGTTTACATGGCATGAAAATAACAGCAGAACAGGGACAGAGATCAGCAACATCACGAAGCCTAGTTTGCATGCTTGTTCTAGTCACCACATTGACCACAAAAATACATGGCAAACACCAATTTAAAGATGGCATGGCATAGTTCAAAACACATGTAGACATCAACCTCATAGGATGCACACATCAAACATGGCAAAAATGACAAATGAGCATGTTATAACAGTTTCAACAGATTAACATCACATAGCACTCTTGCAACAAAGATTCAGGCATCAAGATGAGCTCAAATGAACATGATGCAATATAATGAAATGAAGTACTCGTTGAGGCGAACAATTTGACATATTACACGCACAAAACGGAGCAGTATGCATGGAGATATGATGCGATCAACAGGGCATGAAAATGTTGCTGAAACAGGGACTTGGACGAAAATATACCTCCCGAAAACGGATCTAGGGTTTCGGGGCACGCGGGTCGAGGTTCGCCGACAACTACGCCGGAGTTGGCCGGAGAGGAGGAAGGAGGCCGGAGAGGCGCCGGAGAGGTCGGGGACGAGGTGCTCCGGGCCGGATCGGACCGGATCCGGCCGGATCCCGGCAGGGGCGGCACGGGGAGGCGGAGGAGTTCGCCAGCGGCGCGGGGCGACGTGGGCCGGCTCCGGAGCGGCAGCGCGCCGGCGAGGCGAGGTCGCCGGAGCACGGTGGCTCGGTGAAGGAGGCCGGGGTCGGCGTGGGCGGCGCGGCATGAGCCCTCCTGGCTCGGGCGCGGGAGGAGGCG
>NC_041385.1:676723985-676726343 GCF_002162155.2 Triticum dicoccoides | reverse complement strand
GAGGGCGAGCGGCAGCGCGAGGCACGGAGGCGAGCGGGCCGCGGGGGCCGGCGATGGGCCTGGCGAGCCGCGAGCGGCGCGCGGGTGCGAGCCAGTCGGGCGGCGACATGTGGCGGCGGCGGAGCAGGTCGGACACGTCCGGCGCGACGCGGACGCGTCCGACGGCGCGGGGAGGAGTTGCTAGGGTTTCGGGGGAGAATTCATCCGCGAATTTTGGTGGGAGGGGCAAATTTATAGATTCTGGGAGCTAGGAGAGTCCAAATGGAGCACGGTTTTCGCCCACACGATCGTGATCGAACGACCGAGATCATAGAGGGGGTTAGGATGGGTTTTGGGCCACTTTGGAGGGGTGTTGGGCTGCAAGACAAAAGAGGCTTTTACGGTTACCCGGTTAACCGTTGGAGTACCAAACGACCTCCAAATGGCACGGAACTTGACAGGCGGTCTACCGGTGCTATACCAAGACCGCTTGGCAAACCTCGGGCCATTCCGAGAAAGTTTAACACTCGCACACGAAAACAAGGTCTGAGAGGGGCGACGGGCGCGCGCGAGAGGCCTGGACTCCGAACGGACAACGGAGAGAACCGGGAGAACCCGAACGGATGCAAGTTTTGAAAAACATGCGGATGAAATGCAGATGATGACATGGCAAAATGCAACACGTAAGCAAATGACATGGCAACGACGGCGAATAACTGGCAGACACCTGGCGCATCAAATCCGGGGCGTTACAACTACTCTCTTCTGGACTATGACCTGGGCTTGAATCACAACCATGAGCACTAATGCCTGAAGGAATAGTTCCATTCGTTCTTCCTAATGATATTGATGTTGTGGTAAGTAACGAGGAATTCAACCCTACACCTTACCTAACGACCTAACAGTGGAGGATGGTTGTATGGTGCTTACCACAACTAGAGATGACAGCAATGGCCCACCCATGCCACATGTCAGAGACTAGATGGACATGGTGCAGATGGAGATAAAGGGGACGATAAACTCAAGGGAGGAGGCGTCCCAGTTCCCAAGATCTAAGTCGGTGTCGCCATAGACACTGCTGGTAATTCACATCTAAGACGCCGCCGCTGGTGTCGAGAATTGAGACTCATTTTTTCCCACCGATAGAGGTGGGAGAATAAAATGGGGGTGAGACTAATTTTTGCGCCATCCCGTGCTTGTAGATTTTTGTCTCCCGCCATATCCATGCCTACATCGACACATACGCCCCCACCCTCTTGCGCTCATGTGGCTCCATGGAAAACGGTTATTCGAGCGTTCCTAGCAGGGGGCGCTTTAATATTCATGTGCATGTCAGCCAACGCCTCATGCAAGCAACCAAACAGTTTTTTTTCATCCAGTGGGTTGTTAGAGGGGGATGAAGGCAACCAACCACACCCTAGGTGAATGCTCCCAATCAACCATCAATACAAACTAGAAAGTTGATATTTTTTAGATGAAGAATAACTACCTGGATGGATGTGGGAGATGGGGAGTAATAAGAATGCATTGTTTAAGGTCCCCCTTCCAACAGTCGAGATTTTTTTTTCTTCAGATTTCATAAAAATGTACATGTGCAAATATCGATGTGTGTGAAACATATCTTTTTTTGCAAGAACTTTCAATATATTCATAATCGATGATGGCAGGACCGAGGACACTAGAGGTAAAGAATACTACAACAAGGTGTGTGGACCACCTAGTAATGACTACAAGCACTAAAGCGAACTGAAGGCACACCGCCGTCATTGCCCCTCCTTCATCGGAGTCAAGCAAATCTTGATGCAGTAGACCATTGGGAAGTCAGCATGCAAAGACCCCATAGGTGCATCCAGTGGAGGAGCTGCAGAGGGGCAAAACCTCGCCATGGCCCTCCTAGCCTAGGTAGAAAACAATGGATAGTGTTGGCCAAACAAGGAAGTCCGGGAAACTTTTGTGTGGTTTCTTCAGATTGGCCTGCTTAGGGCCGCCCTGCTGCTCATTTGTAATTCCGCCATTGGTACTAACGCACTAGAGTAGAAGCCACCGCTGATGAAGATAGTCGTAGTTCGAAAGGATCAAACATGAAACAACCAAACAAAGACGAACGAAGATTGGATCCAAACAGATCCACGAAAGACCTGCACCAACTGAATCCCGCGAGATCCAATGAAGAAACACCTCCACATGCCCTTTGAGGACGCTGGACATACCTCCATACGCCCCCTTCCGATGATGCTAGACACACCATTGGGGCGGGGTTCAAACATGGTAGACATTACTTCTAGTGAGAAACAACGCCGCTGCCACACAACCCCAACCAAGACTGATGGTAGACATTACTTCTAGTGAGAACCTAACAAGAATGAGAGCGGGTCCCTG
>NC_041385.1:676700308-676723746 GCF_002162155.2 Triticum dicoccoides | reverse complement strand
ATGGCTGCGCCTAGGAGAAAGAAACTTGATCAGATGGATTCTTTTCTTGGGGTTGTCAATTGAAGCAGCGTGCCGAAAATATGTTTAACTTGTTGAGTTGTGCTTAGGGCGTCGTCAATGTTGCGCTGCAAAACACCCGCAAATGTCCGGACTGATGTGTCCATGCCATTTTTTCATCCAATTTGGTGCCGCATACGCTTGCGCATCCGATTTTTTGCAAACCAAATGCAAAATTAGGGGAGGTTTGCGTGAGTCTAGGACTCCGACAACCCCGGACCACCCAAAACCCCATCCAGGGCCCGCGTATTTGGCCACATCCGCATTGTTTCTGCGCTAAAGCTCGCGCATCCCTACCCTCACCAGCCAATCGGCGCCACCCTCCACCTCGTTCCCGCCTTTTTGTTGTCCCCGCCACATGGACCCATTCGGTGTGTCGCCAAAGCCGGAGGAGGAGGATGTTGGGTAATGTAGCAGAATTTCAAAATTTTCCTACGAGTCACCAAGATCTATCTATGGAGAGACTAGCAACGAGAGAGAGGGGAGTGCATCTACATACCCTTGTAGATCGCTAAGCGGAAGCGTTCAAGAGAACGGGGTTGAGGGAGTCGTACTCGTCGTGATCCAAATCACCGGAGATCCTAGTGCCGAACGGACGGCACCTCCGCGTTCAACACACGTGCAGCCCGGTGACGTCTCCCACGCCTTGATCCAGCAAGGAGAGAGGGAGAGGTTGGGGAAGACTCCGTCCAGCAGCAGCACAACGGCGTGGTGGTGATGGAGGAGCGTGGTATTCCAGCAGGGCTTCGCCAAGCACCGCGAGAGATGAGGAGGGAGAGAGGTAGGGCTGCGCCAGGAAGAGGAAAAACTCATGTGTTTGCAGCCCCCAATACCTCAAGTATATATAGGGGAAGGGGAGGGGCTGCGCCCCCATCTAGGGTTCCCTCCCTAGGGGTGGCGGCAGCCCCAAAACCCATCTAGGGTGCGGCCAAGGGGGGGAGAGGGGGAAACTTGCCCCCCAAGCAAGGTGGAGGCGCCCCCTCCCCAAACCCTAGGCGCCTTGGGCCCTGGTGGGGGGGGGGCGCACCAGCCCACCTGGGGCTGGTCCCCTCCCACACTTGGCCCATGCAGCCCTCTGGGCCGGTAGCCCCACTTGGTGGACCTGCGGGACCCTCCCGGTGGTCCCGGTACATTACCGATAGCACCCGAAACTTTTCCGGTGACCAAAACAGGACTTCCCATATATAAATCTTTACCTCCGGACCATTCCGGAACTCCTCGTGACGTCCGGGATCTCATACGGGACTCCAAAAAACATTCAGTAACCACGTATATCTATTCCCTATAACCCTAGCGTTATCGAACCTTAAGTGTGTAGACCCTACGGGTTCGGGAACCATGCAGACATGACCGAGACAACTCTCCGGACAATAACCAACAGAGGGATATGGACACCCATGTTGGCTCCCACATGTTCCACGATGATCTCATCGGATGAACCACGATGTCGAGGATTCAATCAATCCCGTATTCAATTCCCTTTGTCTACCGGTATAGTACTTGCCTGAGATTCGATCGTCGGTATCTCGATACCTTGTTCAATCTCGTTACCGGCAAGTCTCTTTACTCGTACGTAACACATCATCCCGCGATCAACTCCTTGATCACATTGTGCACATTATGATGATGTCTTACCGAGTGGGCCCAGCGATACCTCTCCGTCACACGGAGTGACAAATCCCAGTCTCGATTTGTGCCAACCCAACAGACACTTTCGGAGATACCCGTAGTGCACCTTTATAGCCACCCAATTACGTTGTGATGTTTGGCACACCCAAAGCATTCCTACGGTGTCCGGGAGTTGCACAATCTCATGGTCTAAGGAAAAGATACTTGACATTTAGAAAAGCTTTAGAATACGAACTACATGATCTTGTGCTAGGCTTAGGATTGGGTCTTGTCCATCACATCATTCTCCTAATGATGTGATCCCATTATCAATGACATCCAATGTCCATGGTCAGGAAACCATGACCATCTGTTGATCAACGAGCTAGTCAACTAGAGGCTCACTAGGGACATGTTGTGGTCTATGTATTCACACATGTATTGCGGTTTCCGGTCAATACAATTATAGCATGAATAATAGACAATTATCATGAACAAGGAAATACAATAATAACCATTTTATTATTGCCTCTAGGGCATATTTCCAACAGTATCCCACTTGCACTAGAGTCAATAATCTAGTTCACATCACCATGTGATTGTAATGAATCGACACCCATGGGGTTTGATCATATCTCGCTTGTGAGAGAGGTTATTAGTCAACAAATCTGAACCTTTCAGATTCATGTGTGTTTTGCAAATTCTCTATGTCATCTCCTAGATGCAGCTACCGTGCTCTATTTGGAGCTATTCCAAATAACTGTTCTACTATACGAATCCTGTTTACTACTCAGAATAATCCGGATTAGTGTCAAAGTTTGCATCGGCGTAACCCTTTACGACGAACTCTTTTACCACCTCCATAATCGTGAAAATTCCTTAGTCCACTAGTTACTAAGGATAAGTTTGACCGATGTCCTGTGATCCATTCCTGGATCACTCTTGTACCCCTTGACTGACTCATGGCAAGGCACACTTCCGGTGCGGTACACAGCATAGCATACTATAGAGCCTACATCTGAAGCATAGGGGACGACCTTCGTTCTTTCTCTCTCTTCTATCATGGTCATGTCTTGAGTCTTACTCAATACTCACACCATATAACACAGCCAAGAACTCCTTCTTTGCTGATCTATTTTGAACTCCTTCAAAATCTTGTCACGGTATGTATTCATTTGAAAGTACTATTAAGCATTTTGATCTATCCTTATAGATCTTGATGCTCAATGTTCAAGTGGCTTAATCCAGGTTTTCCATTGAAAAACACTTTTCAAATAACCCTATATGCTTTCCAGAAATTCTACATCATTTCCGATCAACAATATGTCAACAACATATACTCATCAGAAATGCTATAGTGCTACCACTCACTTCTTTGGAAATACAAGTTTCTCATAAACTTTGTATAAACCCAAAATCTTTGATCATCTCATCAAAACGTATATTCCAACTCTGAGATGCTTACTCCAGTCCTTAGAAGGATTGCTGGAGCTTTGCACACTTGTTAGCATCTTTCAGGATTGACAAAACCTTCTAGTTGTATCACATACAACCTTTCCTCAAGAACGTCGAGGAAACAATGTTTTGACATCCTATCTGCAAGATTTCATAAATCATGCAGTAATTGCTAATATAATTCCAACAGACTCTTAGCATCGCTACGAGTGAGAAAGTCTCATCGCAGTCAACTCCTTGAACTTGTCGGAAAACATCTTAACGACAAGTCGAGCTTTCTTAATGGTGATACTTACCATCATTGTCCGTCTTCCTTTTAAAATCCATCTGTACCCAACAGCCTTACGACCATCAAGTAGTTCTTCCAAAGTCTATACTTTGTTTTCATACATGGATCCTCTCTCGGATTTTATGGCCTCTAGCCATTTGTTGGAATCCGGGCCCACCATCGCTTCTCCATAGCTCGTAGGTTCATTGTTGCCTAGCAACATGACCTCCAAGACAGGATTACCGTACCACTCTGAAGCAGTACGCGTCCTTGTCGACCTACGAGGTTCGGTAGTGACTTGATCCTAAGTTTCATGATCACTATCATCAGCTTCCACTTCAATTGGTGTAGGTGCCACAGGAACAACTTCCTGTGCCCTGCTACACACTAGTTGAAGTGACGGTTCAACAACCTCATCAAGTCTCCACCATCCTCCCACTCAATTCTTTCGAGAGAAACTTTTCCTCGCGAAAGGACCCGATTCTAGAAACAATTCTTTTTGCTTCCGGATCTGAGATAGGAGGTATACCCAACCATTTTAGGTATCCTATGAAGATGCATTTATCCGTTTTGGGTTCGGGCTTATCACGATGAAACTTTTTCACATAAGCGTCACAGCCCCAAACTTTTAAGAAACGACAACTTAGGTTTCTCTAAACCATAGTTCATATGCTGTCATCTCAACGGAATTACGTGGTGCCCTATTTAAAGTGAATGTGGTTGTCTCTAATGCTTGACCCATAAACGATAGTGGTAATTCGATAAGAGACATCATGGCATGCACCATATCCCATAGGGTGCAGTTATGATGTTCGGACACACCATCACACTATGGTGTTCTAGGCGGTGTCAGTTGTGAAACAATTTCCACAATGTCTTAATTGTGTACCAAACTCGCAACTCAGATATTCACCTCTATGATCATATCATAGACATTTTATCCTCTTGTCACGATGATCTTCAACTTCACTCTGGAATTACTTGAACCTTTCAATAATTCAGACTTGTGTTCATCAAGTAAATACACTTAGCATCTACTCAAATCATCTGTGAAGTAAGAACATAACGATATCCACTGCTTGCCTCGGCACTCATTGGACAGCACACATCAAAATGTATTACTTCCAACAAGTTGCTCTCTTGTTCCATCTTACTGAAACCGAGGCTTTTCAGTCATCTTGCCCATGTGGTGTGATTTGCATGTCTCAAGTGATTTAGAATCAAGTGAGTCCAAACGATCCATCTGCATAGAGTTTCTTCATGCGCACATACCAATAGACATGGCTCGCATGTCTCAAACTTTTCAAAAACGAGTGAGTCCAAAGATCCATCAACATGGAGCTTCTTCATGCGTTTTATACCAATATGACTCAAATGGCAGTGCCACAAGTATGTGGTACTATCATCACTATCTTATATCTTTTGGCATGAACATGTGTATCACTATGATCGAGATTCAATAAACCATTCATTTTAGGTGCAAGACCATTGAAGGTATTATTCAAATAAAGAGTAACCATTATTCTCCTTAAATGAATAACCGTATTGCGATAGACATAATCCAATCATGTCTATGCTCAACGCAAACACCAAATAACAATTATTTAGGTTTAACACCCATCTCGATGGTAAAGGGAGTATGCGATGCTTGATCTCATCAAGCTTGGAAACAGTTCCAACACATATCGTCATCTCACCTTTAGCTAGTCTCCGTTTATTCTGCAACCTTTTATTACTAACACTTAGCAACCGAACCGGTATCTCAATACCCTGGTGCTACTAGGAGTACTAGTAAAGTACACATTTAATTCAATGTATATCCAATATACTCCTGTTAACCTTGCCTGCCTTCTTATCTACCAAGTATCTAGGGTGGTTCTGCTTCAGTGTCCGTTCCTCTCATTACAGAAGCACTTAGTCTCGGGTTTGGGTTCAACCCTGGGTTTCTTCACTGGAGCAGCAACTGATTTGCCGTTTCATGAAGTATTCCTTCTTGCCCTTGCCCTTCTTGAAACTAGTGGTTTCACTAACCATCAACAATTGATGCTCCTTCTTGATTTCTACTTTCGCGGCGTCAAACATCGCGAATATTTCAAGGATCATCATATCTATCCCTGATATGCTATAGTTCATCACGAAGCTCTAGTAGCTTGGCGGCAATGTCTTTGGAGAAACATCACTATCTCATCTGGAAGATTAACTCCCACTCGATTCAAGTGATTGTTGTACCCAGACAATCTGAGTACAAGTTCAACGATTGAGCTTTTCTCCCTTAGTTTGTAGGCTAAGAAACTCGTCGGAGGTCTTATACCTCTTGACGTGGGCACGAGCTTGAAATCCCAATTTCAGCCCTCGAAACATCTCATATGTTTCACGACATTTCGAAATCGTCTTCGCTTCCTCAATTCTAAACCGTTTAACATTACTGAACTATCACGTAGTTATCAAAACGTGTATGTCAGATGTTCGCAACATCCACAGACGATGTTCGAGGTTCAGCACACCGAGCGGTGCATTAAGGACATAAGCCTTCTACGTAGCAATGAGGACAATCCTCAGTTTACGGACCCAGTCCGCATAATGGCTACTATCAACTTTCAACTAAATTTTCTCTAGGACATATCTAAGACAGTAGAACTAAAGCGCGAGCTACGACATAATTTGCAAAAACTTTTGACTATGTTCAGGATAATTAAGTTCATCTTATGAACTCCCACTCAGATAGACATCCCTCTAGTCATCTAAGTGATACATGATCTGAGTCAACTAGGCCGTGTCCGATCATCACGTGAGACGGACTAGTCATCATCGGTGAACATCTTCATGTTGATCGCATCTACTATATGACTCATGTTCGACCTTTCGGTCTCTTGTGTTCCGAGGCCATGTATGTACATGCTAGGCTCGACAAGTCAACCTAAGTGTTTCGCGTGTGTAAATCTGGCTTACACCCGTTGCATGTGAACGTTAGAATCTATCACACCCGATCATCACATGGTGCTTCGAAACGACGAACTTTCGCAATGGTGCACAGTTAGGGGGAACACTTACTTGAATTTTTTAATGAGGGATCATCTTATTTACTACCGTCGTTCTAAGCAAATAAGATGCATAAACATGATAAACATCACATGCAATCAAATAGTGACATGATATGGCCAATATCATTTTGCTCCTTTTGATCTCCATCTTCGGGGCTCCATGATCATCATCATCACCGGCATGACACCATGATCTCCATCATCATGATCTCCAACATTGTGTCTCCATGAAGTTGTCTCGCCAACTCTTACTTCTACTACTATGGCTAATGGTTTAGCAATGAAGTAAAGTAATTACATGGCGTCATTTAGTGACACGCATGTCATACAATAAATAAAGACAACTCCTATGGCTCCTGCCGGTTGTCATACTCATCGACTTGCAAGTCGTGATTCCTATTACAAGAACATGATCAATCTCATACATCACATATCATTCATCACATTCTTTTTGCCATATCACATCACATAGCATACCCTGCAAAAACAAGTTAGACGTCCTCTAATTGTTGTTTGCATGCTTTACGTGGCTGCTATGGGTTTCTAGCAAGAACTTTTCTTACCTACGCAAAAGCCACAACGTGATATGCCAATTGCTATTTACCCTTCATAAGGACCCTTTTCATCGAATCCGATCCGACTAAAGTGGGAGAGACTGGCACCCGCTAGCCACCTTATGCAACAAGTGCATGTCAGTTGGTGGAATCTGTCTCACGTAAGTGTACGTGTAAGGTCGGTCCGGGCCGCTTCATCCCACAATACCGTCGAAACAATATAGGACTAGTAACGGTAAGCATATTGAACAAAATCAACGCCCACAACAACTTGTGTTCTACTCGTGCATAGAATCTACGCAAAATACCTAGCTCATGATGCCACTGTTGGGTAACATAGCAGAAATTCAAAATTTTCCTACGAGTCACCAAGATCTATCTATGGAGAGACTAGCAACGAGAGAGAGGGGAGTGCATCTACATACCCTTGTAGATCGCTAAGCGGAAGCGTTCAAGAGAACGGGGTTGAGGGAGTCGTACTCGTCGTGATCCAAATCACCGGAGATCCTAGTGCCGAACGGACGGCACCTCCGCGTTCAACACACGTGCAGCCCGGTGATGTATCCCACGCCTTGATCCAGCAAGGAGAGAGGGAGAGGTTGGGGAAGACTCCATCCAGCAGCAGCACAACGGCGCGGTGGTGATGGAGGAGCGTGGTATTCCAGCAGGGCTTCGCCAAGCACCACGAGAGATGAGGAGGGAGAGAGGTAGGGCTGCGCCATGAAGAGGAAAAACTCATGTGTTTGCAGCCCCCAATACCTCAAGTATATATAGGGGAAGGGTAGGGGCTGTTCCCCCATCTAGGGTTCCCTCCCTAGGGGTGGCGGCAGCCCCAAAACCCATCTAGGGTGCGGCCAAGGGGGGGAGAGGGGGAAACTTGCCCCCCAAGCAAGGTGGAGGCGCCCCCTCCCCAAACCCTAGGCGCCTTGGGCCCTGGTGGGGGGGCGCACCAGACCACCTGGGGCTGGTCCCCTCCCACACTTGGCCCATGCATCCCTCTGGGGCCGGTGGCCCCACTTGGTGGACCCCCGGGACCCTCCCGGTGGTCCCGGTACATTACCGATAGCACCCGAAACTTTTCTGGTGACCAAAACAGGACTTCCCATATATAAATCTTTACCTCCGGACCATTCCGGAACTCCTCGTGACGTCTGGTATCTCATCCGGGACTCCGAAAAACATTCGGTAACCACATATATCTATTCCCTGTAACCCTAGTGTCATCGAACTTTAAGTGTGTAGACCCTACGGGTTCGGGAACCATGCAGACATGACCGAGACAACTCTCTGGCCAATAACCAACAACGGGATCTAGATACCCATGTTGGCTCCCACATGTTCCACGATGATCTCATCGGATGAACCACGATGTCGAGGATTCAATCAATCCCGTATTCAATTCCCTTTATGTAACGGTATAGTACTTGCCCGAGATTCGATCGTCGGTATCTCGATACCTTGTTCAATCTCGTTACCGGCAAGTCTCTTTACTCGTTCCGTAACACATCATCCCGCGATCAACTCCTTGATCACATTGTGCACATTATGATGATGTCTTACCGAGTGGGCCCAGAGATACCTCTCCGTCACACGGAGTGACAAATCCCAGTCTCGATTCATGCCAACCCAACAGACACTTTCGGAGATGCCCGTAGTGTACCTTTATAGCCACCCAGTTACGTTGTGACGTTTGGCACACCCAAAGCATTCCTACGGTGTCCGGGAGTTGCACAATCTCATGGTCTAAGGAAAAGATACTTGACATTTAGAAAAGCTTTAGCATACGAACTACACGATCTTGTGCTAGGCTTAGGATTGGGTCTTGCCCATCACATCATTGTCCTAATGATGTGATCCCGTTATCAATGACATCTAATGTCCATGGTCAGGAAACCATGACCATCTGTTGATCAACGAGCTAGTCAACTAGAGGCTCACTAGGGACATATTGTGGTCTATGTATTCACACATGTATTGCGGTTTCCGGTCAATACAATTATAGCATGAATAATAGACAATTATCATGAACAAGGAAATACAATAATAACCATTTTATTATTGCCTCTAGGGCATATTTCCAACAGAGGATCCAAAGGTGGTGGTAGCCCACAAGATCAACTCGACAACCCGCAAAACGCACCGCCGCGTCCAAAGGAGCAAGGAGAAAGCGACTTTGGCGGTCGGCCACCCACCACCTCTTAAGAAGGGCTGCTTCGCACCATTGGTAGTTAAGATTTCATTTCAAAGGCACTACTTTGTGTTGCAAGCCTTTTAGGTTATTCAGCCATCCCTCGTGAGCAATCAGAAGTCCCAGTTTCCTTAACTAATCTCGCCAATTTCTCACTTGACCGACCCAGAGACTAATCTATCGTTGGCCCGGGCAAAGAGTGAGTCGATAAATCCGGCATGGGCTACATGAGCTCCAAGTAGTTTATCGGACAAATTGATAAGTCTGGCATTCCCAGCGACCGGCTGGGACGGGAGCCGCTGTCGGCGCCGATGCACTAGCCGGCCTGGTTGGCGAGGATGCAACCATCGTAGTAGTACTTCTCCACGGGGCTCGTCATCAGCACTAGTCACCGGCCAATCCAGTCACGTTTGTGCCATGGGCTATCGACCTGAACGTGCCCCTCCATTTCATCGAGTCATCATTGTCGCAACTTTTCTGGTCGCGAATGTCGGTCGTGCATAAATTTGGTGCCCGCTCTAAGTTCGTCGGTGTGTCTCAACTGGGCGCGACGTCGGGGGATGATGGGAAGATATTGGACATCATCAACAACGGAGGTGGCTTCAAGGACAGACATGTGGATGATTCCTACTCGGAGTTGTACACCGAGCGGCCGGGCACGTGTACCCAGCAGTCGGACTCGTACGCCGAGCAGACCGGACCTCATCCGAACGATTTGTCGGCCGATGCCAACCCACAGAAAAAGGGGAGGGAAGAAAGTTTCAATTGAGAGAGAACGAATTGTTGTCTGATGCTTAGTTGGCCACTAGCGTCGATCCTTTTCAAGGCACAAAGCAAAGATGTTCAACCTTTTGGTCCAACATTGATACTTGGTTTTGTGCAAGGATGTTGAAGCACTTAGCGGCAGAGATGAATGAGGCTGACGTTGCGGAGGAGCCGGCGGCGGAGCAATGAGGGAGGAGTCACGGACAAGCGGTCTAAAGGGCAAAATTGACGTTTTTTGCACGAACTGCCGGACTGAAACTTTTGTGAAGCATGTATAAACTTATGAACATCGGTTCTGAAGATTGCATACAGATGCACTTTTATTTGTTTATTAAATTACTATTGATCAGCATTTGCATTTTAAATATACTCGGATGGGTGGGATATTAAATGACCAACTTTCGTACTCCCTTCGTTTCTTTTAGTCTGCATATAAGATTTGGTCAAAGTCAAACTTTACAAAGTTTGACTAACTTTATAGAGAGAAAAATAGACATCTACAATACTAAAGTTATATCTCATGACAATTAATTTCATCATGCATCTAATAATATTGATTTTTGTGGATATTGATATCTTTTTCTACAAAGCTAGTCAAACTATAGAAAGTTTGACTTTGACAATTCTTATATGCGAACTAAAAAAACGAAAGGAGTATCTATGTTCACGGACAGATAATAAGTTTGAGTTATGGCACGGCGTTGGAGATACCGAGAGCAAGCAAATAGAAAGGTGAAAGCATAGGGTTTTTGTGAGAATGTAACTCGTTGGTCAACAAAAAATTATCTTTCGTCGCACAGAATCGCATGTTGGCATTGGTATAGCCGTAGTACTACTCCAGCAGTGCACACAGTGCCAGTGTGCCTGGCGGCAGCAGAGCAGTCGCCGACAGCCAAACCAACGGCAGCCCGCGGGGGGCAGAAGCGGCAACGCAGTCCGTGAAATCCGTACGCCGATTGACGAAAATGCCCCGGAACCGCAACGGGCCTTCCAGTCTTCGCGAGACATGGCCGGCCGTCCGTCCAATGGAAGGAAAGCGTCTGCGTTCGCCCGCCCCAAAACCTCCGCTTCTTCTTTTCTTTTCCGGGCACTTCCCCTCCCTTCGCCGTCCCTCTCGCGCCTTAATTTTGGAGGGTGGGCACGTGGCGACGTACGGCTGATTAGACGATGGATTGGGATCAGATAATTGCTGCTTGATCCGGATGCGTGGAGGCCTTGATTTGACTTGGTGCTGTCGTTTTGCCGGGTTTGGAGGAGATTGGCTGACGACCGAACCCACGGAAGGCCGTGCGGTGTCGCCATTAGGATGATTGGTGGAGCAATGTGTTTGGCTAATCCTTTGTTTAAAGACGGAATCTGTTTTATAAGGATAATCTTGACCTTCTTTTCGCGGGACGATAATCTTGACCCTTGAGAGGTAGAGTTTGCGTACATGGGTTAATAGTGATGAGTGTATATGTGTATGTACAAGCGTTTGCGTTTATGCCGTGTTCAAAAATAAATGTATAGCTAGTCTTTTGACGGGGAGAAACGTTCAGGTCTTTCGTCGCATGAGCGCCCCTCATATAATAATTCTTCACGACATCAAGACAGTGGCACTTGTAACCGTGGATGCTAAGAAATTAGGAGCAATCATACCCTTTTGTATCGTACTATTATTTTTTGCGAATCAATGGTTTTTATTGATCGCCAAAGTGAATTACAATCCCGTTGAAGAGTCTCAACAAGAAAAGGAGGAATAAAATTAAGCAAAAGATAACAACGTATAGAGTCGCTTGCCTGCTGCACAAAGATGTCGTGCTACATTGGCATCACTCTCAACAAAGCTCAATGTAAAACTGGAGAAGTTCCCGTTCATTTCCCTAATTTCATGCAAGATACCACCAATTTCTAATCTTTTGAAGCCGTCTCCTCCCCCCAGCTTGACAACTTGTTGCGCATCAATTTCGATGTGAACACGAGAAATGGCCATTTTCACCGCAAAACGAAAGCCATCTCTAACAACCAAAGCTTCCAAAACTAAGGGTATTGCCACTCTGTTTGTCGAGAGGGCCTAAGCACGCAGCAGAATGCCATTGCTATTCCTACAAACAAATTCGGTTGGCCCCGATCTTGCTTCCTCGCAGAACACCGCATCGACATTTATCTTTGCCCTACCTAAATCTGTTAGCTTCCACATGTAATTGGATCTTTGTACTGGAGTTCCTTTCTACTTACCCATTATGAATAAATCCGTCGATGTGTCAATGGCCGAGGTCGTCACTATCTAGCCCTGGTCCTCAACTCCTATGGCGTCTGCTACTAGTGAGATGCGTTGGGATTTTCCCCGAGGAGGAGGGGAGATGTAGTACAATAGAGATAAGTATTTACCTCGGTTAAGAACCAATGTTTATCAAACCAATAGGAGAATCACGCAAAGCCTCATGAACAACACTTGCACACACAAAAGCAAATACTTGCACCCAACGCGGACAAGAGGGTTGTCAATCTCCTTGAGCTCGTTACTTGCAAGGATCAAATTTTGTATAGGTGGATGGATAAATTGTAAAACAAAATAAAAGAAATAAAATTGCAACAAAGGAATATTGGTTTTTATAATAGGATTAAAGTAGACCCCGGGGCCATATTTTTCACTAGAGGCTTCTCTCAAACACATAGCATACGGTGGGTGAACAAATTACTGTTGGGTAATTAATAAAAATGCACATAGTTATGACGATATCCAAGGCAATGATCATGTATATAAGCATCACGTTCGAGACAAGTAGACCGACTCCTGCCTATATCTACAACTATCACTCCACTAGTCGACCGCTATCCAGCATTCATCTATGGTATTAAATTCATAAAATACGGAGGAACGCCTTAAGCAAGATGACATGATGTAACCTAATTAATATGAATAAACCCCGTCGTTTTACCCTTAGTGACTGAAAGAACATGCGGTGCCCCCATGTTTGGTTTGGTAATTGATAACAATCTCTATGGACTAATGGTTTTCTTGAGTTATATTTGAAGGATTTGTCCATAGGAATTTCTTGAAGTCCATTTGTTGGTTTCAAGGAGTTTATATGTTGACCAATGTGCTATTCAAGGAATTATCCAAAGAGTGGTCATGTAGAAGACACGATACAAGGTTGATCAAGACTAAATCAAGAGTGAATCAAGTTGATCAACATAGAAAGCGTACAACATGTACCGAGAGGGACCAAGTGATCCCATGGTATGGTAAGCATTGTCCATTATGCTTTGTGTACTAAACCATGATCTACGTGTGAGTTCTATGTGGGGTTAGGTTTGTTTCCATGGGTTTGCATCAAGAGGAAGATCTCATACAACCCATGGAGGATGACATCAAGTGGTGATCGTCATCAAGATTGCAGTGTGCAAGTTCAAGTGGAGCATCATGAAGAGATCATCCTTGAAGCTTTCCATCCATTATGGTGTCAATGGACTTGTGAAGATGTGCCAAAGAGTGGCTCACCCATAGTGGAGTATAGGGGAGCAGTCAACAAGTCTTCATCGAGCCAACGTAATCAAGAAAGGTGGTCTAACTTAAGGGAGTTAAGATCGTCATGATCTAGCTCAAGTGGACTATGTGTAAGACAAAGGTTTGCCCTTGATAGGTTTTCTATTTTACCGGTCTCATGGTGGTAGTTGGGAGACCGGGTTATAGGATCGATGGTCGTACTATCAAGGGAGGGGGGGGGGGGCTCTCGGTGAGTAGCTTGATCGTATCATTCATAGAGAGCTCAAACCATTGCATCCTTGCATCATCTTTATTGGTTCTTGTTTGGTTCTTCTCCTTGTGAGATTTGGAGCTTATGGTCATTTTCATGACAAGCTCAAGTTCATCAAAAACATAGTTCACATGCATCTTCTATAATGTTTTCGATGTTGGGGTTTTTGCCGGTTCTCTTTGTGAGTCTTAGAGCTTATGGTCATCTTGATGACAAGGTCGAGTTTCATCGAAAAGGGAGTTCACATGCATCTTCTATGATGTTTTCGATGTTGGGGGTTATGCCGGTTCTTCTCTTTTGGAGGTTTCACTCCTCTATATCTTAGGCATACCTCCCCTGCCTTTTGAAGGTTTCGCATGCATCATCTACTCGTTGTCATCTATCCAACAAGCTTGAGTTTGCTCAATTCGGAGCTCATATGCAGAAGTTGTGGCAGTTTAAGCTTTATTGCATCCTTTGTTTTCTCTGTTGTGTTCCTCGCTAGAGCGGTAGTACCGCTTGTAAGCGGCAGTACCGCGGCCCTGTGCCGCACATAGTACCGCTGCTTCTGGGGATGCGTTTTTTTGTGTCGGGTTTCACGGTAGTAGAGCAATAGTACCTCTTATAAGCGATAAGCGGTACTACCTCTCCACCCGAGCGGTAATACCTCTTATAAGTGGTAAGCGGTACTACCTCTCCACCCGAATGGTAGTACCTCTTATAAGCGGTAAGCGGTACTACCTCTCCACCCGAGCGGTACTACCTCTCCGGGTGGTACTACCTCTCCCCAAAGCGGTACTACCTCTCTGGCAGATCTACACCTCATGCTTTTCTCTCTCGTTGGGTTGTTTTGACCATGCTAAGCGGTAGTACCGCTCCTCAGAGTAGTAGTACCACTTGTGCACGACCTGAGTGCATAACAGTTGGAGTCGGGAGATCCTATAAAGGGGGGCCTTCTTCCCCATTGAACCTGTTGGGAATCGTTGCATGGAAAAAAATCTACGCACACGCAATGATCTATCTATGGAGATGCATAGCAACGAGGGGGAGAGTGTGTCTACGTACCCTCGTAGACCGTAAGTGGAAGCGTTTCACAACACGGTTGATGTAGTCGAACTTCCGCTCACGTCAACCGATCAAGTACCAAACACACGCCACCTCCGTGTTTTTCACACATTCAGCTCGGTGACGTCCCTCGCCTTCTTAATCCAGCAAGACGTCGAGGTAGTAGATGAGTTTTGTCATCACGACGGCATGGTGACGATGATGGTGAAGTGATCTCCGCAGGGCTTCGTCTAAGCATTATGAAAATATGAACGGGGGTGTAAACGGTCGAAGGGGGCGCCGCACACGGCTAAACAATTGTCTGGGGTGTGCTAGGCGCCTCCCTTCTCATATATATAGGTGGGAGTGAGAGGGGAGAGGCCAAGGGGCGCCCCAAGTAGGTCCGAATCCTACTTGGGATCCTGCCCTTGGCTGAGCCCCCCCTGCCATGTTTGTCGGAGGGGGAAGGAAAGAAGGGGGAGAGGGAAGGAAGTGGGAATCCTAATCCACCATTTCCTTTCCCTTCTCACCTTTCCTTCCCCTCCTTAGGCCAGCCCATATGGGGGGCGCACCAGCCCCTTGTGGCTGGTGTGTTTCCCCACTTGGCCCATATGGCCCATATCTTTTGCCGAGGGTGCCCGGAACCCTTTCCGGTGACCCGATAAGTACCCGGTACCCCCCGAACACTTCCGGTGTCCGAATACCAGCGTCCTATATATCAATCTTTACCTCTCGGCCATTTCGAGACTCCTCGTCATGTCCGTGATCTCATCCGGGACTCAGAACAACATTCGGTCACCAAATCACATACCTCATATAATACTATATTATCATCGAACGTTAAGCATGCGGACCCTATGGGTTCGAGACTATGTAGACATAACCGAGACACCTATCCGATCAATAACCAATAGTGGAACCGGATGCCCATATTGGCTCCTACATATTCTACGAAGACCTTTATCGGTTGAACTGTTATGACAACATACGTAATTCCCTTTGTCCATCAGTATGTTACTTGCCCGAGATTCGATTGTCAGTATCTTCATACCTAGTTTAATCTCGTTACCGACAAGTCTCTTTACTCGTTTCGTAATACATCACCTCATGACTAACTCCTTAGTCGTTTGCTTGCAAGCTTATGATGTGTATTACCGAGAGGGCCCAGAGATACCTCTCGGATACTCGGAGTGACAAATCCTAATCTCGATCTATGCCAACTCAACAAACACCTTCAGAGATACTTGTAGAGAATCTTTATAATCACCCAGTTATGTTGTGACGTTTGATAGCACACAAGGCATTCCTACGGTATTCGGGAGTTGCATAATCTCATAGTCGAAGGAATATGTATTTGACATGAAGAAAGCAATAGCAATAAAATTGAACGATCATTATTCTAAGCTAATGGACGGGTCTTGTCCATCACATCTTTCTCCTAATGATGTTATCCCGTTATCAAATGACAACTCATGTCCATGGTTAGGAAACCTTAACCATCTCTGACCAACGAGCTAGTCTAGTAGAGGCTCACTAGGGACACTGTGTTTGTTTATGTATTCACACATGTATTAAGATTTTCGATCAATAAAATTCTAGCATGAATAATAAACCTTTATCATGAATAAGGAAATATAAAATAATAACTTTATTATTGCCTCTAGGGCATATTTCCTTCAAGAGGAAGCCATCCAGCTACTAGCTATGGACACGTAGGTCTGTGGTGAACTACTCACGCATTATCAGAAGGCAACAAGGATGACATAGAAGCCCTTCGTGATTGATTCCCCTTCCTGAGAGTACCGGAAAAGGCCTCCAGATGGGATCACGGAAGAACATAAACTTGTGGTGGCAGAAAAAATGTTTCAGGTGGCTCTCTTTTGGTTTGTGAATATTTCCGTACCTCTTCTAGCCTCCTCCCGAACCTTCTAGGGTCTCTTCTGGTCCAAAAAATCATCGTAAAGTTTCATCGCATTCGGAATTTCGTACAGAGTTAATTCATCATGTGCTCTGGGAAATTCAGAGTTTGAGAGAGATACTCACGAGCATTGTGAAGGACAAGCCTACTACATCATCATCACCGCCATCACCAAAGGAGGAGACTTGAGTACACAGGTATGGGCACTCCTCTTGGCTTGTGCCAAGCTTGGGGGAGGTGCCCCGGTATCGTGTCACCACCACTTTTACCATCATTATCTATCTTAGTTCGATCCTTAGTTATTTCGTGATTTAGAAGAATAAAGTTTTAGTATGATTTATTTTTGAGTGCTTGCTTAGTTATCTATCTATTTATGTAATCGTATGCGAGATATATAATAAAGAGTAGTTTGAGTTTTGCTTTGCTTTCTTGTTCCAATTCTAGCAATGAAAAATAAAAGAATAAAAGATCATATGCTACTCCCATGGGGAGTAATGACTTCACATAAAAGAAGTATAGTTGATAAAACTTGTTGGAACTTGACAAGCATAACATTGGTCATTGTTCCAATCCATCAAAAAGTAATAAGGGAAGAGAAGTCTCACATATAAATATACTATCTTGGACATCTTTAATAATTGTGAGCTCCCATAAAATTTCTATATCAATTAGTTGACGTTGGACAAGGAAGACAACGTAATGAATTATGGTTGTTTACATTCACATAGAAGTTATATTGTTATGGATCTCCTAACATGTGGTGCTTGTCTAGGATCCTTTACTAGCCAAAAAATCGCACTAATTAGAGATACAAATTGTGCATCCAACACCCTTAAACCCAGTTTCATGTCTTGAGAATCCACTGATACGTCTCCAACGTATCTATAATTTTTGATTGTTCCATGCTATTATATTATCTGTTTTGGATGTTTTGTATGCATTAATATGCTATTTTATATTATTTTTGGGACTAACCTATTAACATAGAGCCTAGTGCTAGTTTATGTTTTTTCCTTGTTTTAGCTAGAGTTCCACAGAAAAGGAAAACCAAACGGAATAAAACTTTCGCGATGTTTGTTCTTGGACCATAAGACATCCAGAGGACTTGGAGTGCAAGTCAAAGAAGCCACGAGGTGGACACAAGGATGAAGGGTGCGCCCAGGGGGGTAGGGCGCGCCCCCACCCTTGTGGGCCCCTCATGACTCCACCGACCTATTTATTCCGCCTATATATTCTCATATATCCCAAAACCAACAGAGGGAGCCACGAAAACACTTTTCCACCGCTGCAACCTTCTGTACCCATGAGATCCCATCTAGGGGCCTTTTCTGGCGTCCTGCCGGAGGGGGATTCGATCACAGAGGGCTTCTACATCAACACCATTGCCCTTCCGATGAAGCGTGAGTAGTTTACAATAGACCTACGGGTCCATAGCTAGTAGCTAGATGCCTTCTTCTCTCTTTTTGATTCTCAATACCATGTTCTCCTTGATGTTCTTGGAGATCTATTCAATGTAACACTTTTTGCGGTGTGTTTGCCGAGATCTGATGAATTGTGGATTTATGATCAGCTTATTTATGAATATTATTTGAATCTCTATGAATTCTTATGTGCATGATTTGATATCTTTGCAAGTCTCTTCGAACTATTGATTTGGTTTGGCCAACTAGATTGGTTTTTCTTGCAATGGGAGAAGTGCTTAGCTTTGGGTTCAATCTTGCGGTGTCCTTTCCCAGTGACAGTAAGGGCAGCAAGGCACGTATTGTATTGTTGCCATCGAGGATAAAAAGATGGGGTTTTCATCATATTGCTTGAGTTAATTCCTCTATATCATGTCATCTTGCTTAGTGCGTTACTACATTCTTTATGAACTTAATACTCTAGATGCATGCTGGATAGCGGTCGATGTGTGGAGTAATAGTAGTAGATGCAGAATCGTTTCGGTCTACTTGACACGGACATGATGCCTACATTCATGATCATTGCCTTAGATATCGTCATAACTTTGCGCTTTTCTATCAATTGCTCGGCAGTAATTTGTTCACCCACCATAATATTTTCTATCTTGAGAGAAGCCTCTAGGGAAACCTATGGCCCCTGGGTCTATTTTCCATCATATAAGTTTCCGGTCTACAATTTTAGTTTCCGATTTACTTCCTTTGCAATCTTTTACTTTCCGATCTATAAACCAAAAAATACCAAAAATATTTACTTTACCCTTTATCTATCTCTATCAGATCTCACTTTCGCGAGTAACCGTGAAGGGATTGACAACCCCTTTTCACGTTGGGTGCAAGTTGTTTGATTGTTTGTGCAGGTATTCAATGACTTGTTCGTTGTCTCCTACTAGATTGATACCTTGGTTCTCAAAACTGAGGGAAATAATTACTCTACTTTGCTGCATCATCCTTTCCTCTTTAAGGGAAAAACCAACGCAAGCTCAAGAAATAGCAGGAAGAATTTCTGGCGCGTTGCCGGGGAGATCTACGCCAAGTCAAGACATACCAAGTACCCATCATAAATTCTCATCTCTTGCATTACATTATTTGCCATTTGCCTCTCATTTTCCTCTCCCCCACTTCTAAAACGATTTTCGAAAAGATTCGCCCTTTTTTTGCCTTCCTTCTATTCGACCTTTTGTTTGCTTGTGTTACCATGTGCCTTCTTTTTGCTTGCATCTTCGCTTGCTAAAACTTTATGGATCCTCATCCACTTGCTAATCTTTTTAAGAGATCCAATTATGATGAACCTATTGCTAGTGAATTGTGTGCACTAGGTTATCTTTATGAGGTTTTGCTTGAAATTTGTGAATCTGAAAATTGTGATGAAGAAAATTATAAGGTGATTCACAATAGCTCTTTGAATGAAAAGCATGATTGCAATGATGTTATTATAAATTCTATTAATGTCAATTGTGTTAATGATATCCAAAACCCTAAGCTTGGGGATGCTAATTTTTTCAATGTCTACTACTTGTTGCAATGATCATGATTGGGATGATTCTTTTTATGATCTTGAAAATTTATTTAAGCCCCATAATGAATATGAGATTGATAATAATGTTTGCAATAATATTGAAAGTGGGTTTGGAAGAATGTCAACTTTAGATCCCACATATTTGGAGAATGTTCAATCTTATGAACTTTTTGAGAAAAGTGGGTTTGGAGAGGTCATGACTTTAGTTAATGTTAATCCCACTATTTTGGAAGAGTGTCAACTTCGCATGCATGTGGATCGTGTTGAGGATATGCTATGTGATAGCTGTATTGTTGATTTTTCTTATGATCCTACATGTAATTATTATGAGTGAGGAAAACATGGTTGTAGAAATTTTCATGTTACTAAAATACCTCTCTTCATGTTGAAATTGCTATCGTCTCCTTCTTCTTCCTTACATATGCTAGTTTTTGTTTGCCTTGATAATTTGTTTGCTTATAAAATGCCTATGCATAGGAAGTATGTTAGACTTAGATGTGTTTGTCACGAGTTTTATGATGCTCTCTTTGTGCTTCTATTCTTCTCTTTTATGTGAGCATCATCGAAATCTCAATGCCTAGCTAAAAAGGCTTTAAAGAAAAACGCTTGTTGGGAGATAACCCAATATTATTCCTTGCTGTTTTTCAATAAATAATCCACCTAGCCTCTGGTTAGATGTGGTTTTGTGTTAGTGTTTGTGCCAAGTAAGACCTTTGGGATAGCTTACGGTGATAGTTGTTTTGATGTTGCTGAGAAACAGAAACTTTTACGCCCAGGAAAATAATTTTCATAATTCACAGAAGCATTCTTTTGATCTGATCCTTTTTGAACTGGATTGGTACACAAATTTCTTAGGTTGTCCTAATTTTTCAGAATTTTTGGAGTTACATAAGTATTCGAAATATCCAGATTGCTACACACTGTTCTGTTTTTGACAGATTCTGTTTTCTATGTGTTGTTTGCTTATTTTGATGAAACTATGGCTAGTATCGGGGGGTATGAACCATGGAAAAGTTGGAATACAATAGATATTACACCAATATAAATAAAGAATGAGTTCACAACAGTACCAAAAGTGGTGATTTGTTTTCTTATACTAACGAAGCTTATGAGATTTTCTATTGAGTTTTGTGTTGTGAAGTTTTCAAGTTTTGGGTAAGGACTTGATGGACTATGTAATAAGGAGTGGCAAGAGCCTAAGCTTGGGGATGCCCAAGGCACCCTAAGGTAATATTCAAGGACAACCAAGAGCCTAAGCTTGGGGATAACCCAGAAGGCATCCCCTCTTTCGTCTTCATCTATCGGTAACTTTACTTGAGGCTATATTTTTATTCACCACATGATATGTGTTTCGCTTGGAGCGTCTTGTATGATTTGAGTCTTGCTTTTTAGTTTGCCACAATAATCCTTATTGTACACACCTTTTGAGAGAGACACGCATGAATCGTGATTTATTAGAATACTCTATGTGCTTCAGTTATATCTTTTGAGCTAGGCAATATTGCTCTAGTGCTTCACTTAAATCTTTTTAGAGCACGACAGTGGTTTTATTTTATAGAAATTGATGAACTCTCGTGCTTCACTTATATTATTTTGAGAGTCTCTAAACAGCATGGTAATTTTCTTTGGTTATAAATTTAGTCCTAATATGATAGGCATCTAAGAGGGATATAATAAAAACTTTCATATAAAGTGCATTGAATACTATGCGAAGTTTGATTCCTTATGATTGTTTTGAGATATGAAGATGGTGATATTAGAGTCGTGCTAGTGAGTAATTGTGAATTTGAGAAATACTTGTGTTAAAGCTTGCAAGTCCAGTAGCATGCATGTATGGTGAACCGTTATGCTATGAAGTATGAGCATGAGATATTTTTGATTATCATCCTTTGTGTGGAGGTCGGGATCACGCGATGGTTAACTCCTACCAACCCTTCCCCTAGGAGCATGCACATAGTACTTTGTTTCGATGACTAATAGATTTTTGCAATAAGTATGTGAGTTCTTATGACTAATGTTGAGTCCATGGATTATAAGCACTCTCACCCTTCCACCATTGCTAGCCTCTGTAGTGTCGCACAACTTTCGCCGGTACCATACACCCACCATATACCTTCCTCAAAATAGCCACCATACCTACATATTATGGCATTTCCATAGCCATTCCGAGATATATTGCCATGTAACTTTCCACCGTTCTGTTTATTATGACACGCTCCATCATTGGCATATTGCTTTGCATGATCATATAGTTGACATCATATTTGTGGCAAAGCCACCATTCATAATTCTTTCGTACATGTCACTCTTGATTCATTGCACATCCTAGTACACCGCCGGAGGCATTCATATAGAGTCATATTTTGTTCTAAGTATCGAGTTGTAATTCTTGAGTTGTAAGTGAATAAAAGTGTGATGATCTTCATTATTAGAGCATTGTCCCACGTGAGGAAATATGATGGAGACTATGATTCCCCCACAAGTCGGGATGAGACTCCGGACAGAAAAAAAGAGGCAAAAAAATGAGAGAAGGCCCAAATAAAAAAATGAGAGAAAAGAGAGAAGGGGCAATGCTACTATCCTTTTACCACACTTGTGCTTCAAAGTATCACCATGATCTTCATGATAGAGAGTCTCCTACATTGTCACTTTCATATACTAGTGGGAATTTTTCATTATAGAACTTGGCTTGTATATTCCAATGATGGGCTTCCTCAAATTTCCCTAGGTCTTTGTGAGTGATACGTCCATTTTGCATCATGTTTTCCTACTGTTATAAATGATGTTTTTATGCAAAATAATGCTTTTTGGAGTAATTATAATGCCTTTTCTCTCATATATGCAAGTTACACACAAAGAGGGAGAATTCTGACAGCTGGAAATCTGGACCTGGAAAAGCTACGTCAGGCCACCTATTCCGCATAACTCCAATCAAGCTGAAACTTCACAAGGATTTTTTATGGAATAAATGAGAAATACTAGAGCAAATAAGTACTGGAGGGGGCCACCTTGGTGAGCACAAGACACGAGGGCGCGCCTGGGCCCCCAGGCGCTCCCTGGTGGGTTGTGCTCACCCCGGCCCACCTCCGGTGCTCATCTTCTGGTATATAAGTCATTTTGACTTAGAAATAATAAGGAGAGGACTTTCGGGATGGAGCGCCACCGTCTCGAGGCGGAACTTGAGCAGGAGCACTTTTTCCCTCCGACGGAGCGATTTCGCCAGGGGAACTTCCCTCTTGGAGGGGGAAATTATCGTCATCATCATCACCACCAACTCTCCCATCTTGGGGAGGGAAATATCCATCAACATCTTCAATAGAACCATCTCATCCCAAACCCTAGTTCATCTATAGTGTTCAATCTTGTTACCAGAACTATAGATTGGTGCTTGTGGGTGACTAGTAGTGTTGATTACATCTTGTAGTTGATTACTATATGGTTTATTTGGTGGAAGATTATATGTTCAGATCCATTATGCTATTTAATACCCCTCTGATCTTGAGCATGATTATCATTTGTGAGTAGTTACTTTTGTTCTTGAGGTCACGGGAGAAATCATGTTGCAAGTAATCATGTGAACTTGATGTGTGTTTGATATTTTGATAGTATGTATGTTGTGATTCCCTTAGTGGTGTCATGTGAACGTCGACTACATGACACTTCACCATATTTGGGCCTAAGGGAATGCATTGTGGAGTAGTAATTAGATGATGGGTTGCGAGAGTGACAGAAGCTTAAACCCCAGTTTATGCGCTATTCCGTAAGGGACCGATTGGATCCAAAAGTTTAATGCTATGGTTAGAATTTATCCTTACTACTTTTCTCATAGTTGCGGATGTTTGCGC
>NC_041385.1:676691241-676700221 GCF_002162155.2 Triticum dicoccoides | reverse complement strand
GGGGGGGGGTAATCATAAGTAGGAGGCTTGTTCAAGTAAGAACAACACCTAAGCACCGATCCACCACCCACATATCAAATTATCAAAGTAGCAAACACAAATCGAACCAACATGATGAAAGTGACTAGATGAAATTCACGTGCACCCTCAAGAACGCTTTGCTTACTATAAGAGACCGTTTTGTCCTGTCCTTTGCCTCAAAATGATTGGGCTACCTTGCTGCACTTTTCTTACTACAACCATTACTTGCTCATTAGAAAATATCTTGCTATCAAACTACTCGGTTGCTTACAATTTCAGCACTTGCAGACATTACCTTACTGAAGACCACTTGTCATTTCCTTCTGCTCCTCTTTGGGTTCGACACTCTTACTTATCGAAAAGAGCTACAATTGATCCCTTATACTTGTGGGTCATCAAGGCTATTTTCTGGCGCCGTTGCCAGGGAGTGAAGCGCCTTTGGTAAGTGGAATTTGGTAAGGAAACATTTATATAGTGTGCTGAAATTTACTGTCACTTGTTACTATGGAAAACAATCCTTTGAGGTTTATTTTTGGGGTATCTTCACCTCGACCGGAACCACATTAGCTACCCCTCAACCTACTGCACCTACTAAAAATATTGAATATGAAATTCCTTCGGGTATGATAGAACAACTGCTAGCTAATCCGTATGCAGGAGATGGAACCGAACACCCTGATATGCACTTGATATATCTGGAACAAATTTGTGGATTGTTTAAGCTTGCAGGTTTACCCGGAGATGAAGTTATGAAGAAGGTTTTCCCTTTGTCTTTGAAGGGAAAAGCATTGGCATGGTATAGGCTATGCGATGATATTGGATCTTGGAATTGGAATCGATTGAAACTGGAGTTCCACCAAAAAAATTATCCAATGCATCTAGTTCATCGTGATCGGAATTACATATATAATTTTTGGCAACGTGAAGGATAAAGAATTGCTCTAGCTTGGGGGAGGCTTAAGTCAATGTTATATTCATGCCCCAATCATGAGCTCTCAAGAGAAATTATTATCCAAGAAATTTATGCTCGGCTTTCTCGTGATGATCAATCCATGCTCGATACTTCTTGTACTGGTTCTTTCATGAAGAAGACTATTGAATTCCGGTGAGATCTTTTAGAAAGAATTAAACGCAAATCTGAAGATTGGGAACTCGACAAAGGTAAAGAGTCAAGTATTAAGCTTAAGTATGATTGTGTTAAATATTTTACGAATATCAATGCTTTTCAAAAGTTTAGCACTAAATATGGACTTGACTCTGAGATAGTAGCCCCCTTTTGTGAATCATTTGCCACTCATGTTGATCTCCCTAAAGAGAAGTGGTTTAAATATCACCCACCTATTAAAGAAGAAGTTAATGAACTGGTACTAGATAAAGAGGAAACTATACTCTATAATGTTGATCCAGTTGTTCCTACTGCTTATATTGAGAAACCACCTTTCCCTGTTAGGATAAAGGAACATGCTAAAGTTTCAACTTTGGTCAATAGAAGTTATATTAGAACACCTAAACCTGATGAACAAATGAAAGTAGAAGCTACTATTGCTATGGTTAAGGATCTCTTGGAAGAAATGTAGATGGACATGTTATTTACTTCTGTGAAGAAGCCACTAGAATTGTCAAACCTGATAGGACGCATAATAGACCCGTTGTTGGCATGCCCGTTGTCTCAATTAAAATAGGAGATCACTGTTATCATGGTTTATGTGACATAGGTGCTAGCGTGGGTGCTATTCCCTTTACCTTATACCAAGAAATCATGAATGTCATAGCACCCGCAGAGATAGAAGACATAGACGTTACTATTAAACTTGCTAATAGAGACACTATATCACCAATTGGGATTGTTAGAGATGTTGAAGTCTTGTGTGGGAAAATAAGATACCCTACTGATTTTCTTGTTCTTGGTTCCCCACAAGATGACTTTTGTCCCATTATTTTTGGTAGACCTTTCTTGAACACCGTTAATGCTAGAATAGATTGTAAGAAACAAACTGTCGGTGTTAGTTTTGGTGGTGAGTCTCATGAGTTTAATTTTTCCAAGTTTAGTAGAAAGCTTCATGAAAAAGAATTGCCTAGTATGGATGAAATAATTGGTCTTGCTTCTATTGTTGTGCCTCCTACTGATCCACTAGAACAATATTTGCTAGACCATGAAAATAATTTACATATGCATGAAATAAATGAAATAGATGATATTTTCTTTGAACAACGTCCTCTGCTTAAACAAAATTTGCCTATTGAAACTCTAGGAGGTCCTCCTCCACCTAAAGGTGATCCTGTGTTTGAATTAAAACAATTGCCAGACACTTTGAAATATGCTTATCTTGATGAAAAGAAGATATATCCTATTATTATTAGTGCTAACCTTTCAGAACATGAAGAAGAAAGACTATTGAAAGTTCTAAGGAAGCACCGAGCTGCTATTGGATATACTCTGATGATTTAAAGGGCATTAGTCCCACTCCATGTCAGCACAAGATTAATATGGAACCTGATACTAAACCCGTTGTTGATGACCAACGCCGGTTAAATCCAAAGATGAAAGAAGTGGTAAGAACGGAGATATTAAAAGTTCTGGAAGCAGGTATAATGTATCCTATATATAGCTGATAGTAGATGGGTAAGTCATGTTCATTGTGTCCCTATGAACGGAGGTATTACTGTTGTTCCTAATGATAAGAATGAACTTATTCCACAAAGAATTGTTACAGGCTATAGAATGGTAATTGATTTTAGAAAATTAAATAAAGCAACTAGAAAAGATCATTACCCTCGGCCTTTTATTGATCAAATGCTAGAAATATTATCTAAGCACACACACTTTTTCTTCCTTGATGGAGATTCTGTATTTTTTGCAAATACCTGTTTCTCAACCTGATCAAGAAAAAACCACTTTCACTTGTCCCTTTGGAACTTATGCTTATAGACGTATGGCTTTCGGTTTATGCAATGCACCTGCTACCTTTCAAAGATGTATGACTGCTATATTCTCTGATTTTTTGAAAAGATTGTTGAAGTTTTCATGGATGACTTCCCTGTTTATGGAAAGTCTTTTGATGATTGTTTAGTTAATCTTGATCGAGTTTTGCAGAGATGTGATCAAACAAATCTTGTCTTGAATTGGGAGAAGTGCCACTTTATGGTTAATGAAGGTATTGTCTTGGGTCATAAGATTTCTGAAAGAATTATTGAAGTGGACAAAGCTAAGGTTGATGCAATTGAGAAAATGCCATGTCCTAAAGACATCAAAGGTATTCATAGTTTCCTAGGTCATGCTGGTTTCTGTAGGAGATTTATCAAAGACTTTTCTAAAATTTCTAGGCCTATTACAAATCTTTTGCAAAAGGATGTTTCTTTTGTTTTTGATGATGATTTTTTGAAGCCTTTGAGACACTCAAGAAAGCCTTAATTTCTGCACCTATTGTTCAACCACCTGATTGGAACTTGCCTTTTGAAATTATGTGTGATGCTAGTGATTATGCTGTTGGTGCTGTTCTAGGACAAAGAGTTGATAAGAAACTGATTGCCATTCATTACGCTAGTAAAACCCTAGACAGTGCTCAAAAGAATTATGCTACTATTGAAAAAGAATTCTTAGCAGTGGTGTTTGCTTGTGATAAATTTAGATCTTACACTGTTGACTCTAAAGTTATCGTTCACACCGACCATGTTGCTATAAAATATCTTATGGAAAAGAAAGATGCTAAACCTAGACTTATTCGTTGGGTTCTCTTGCTATAAGAATTTGATTTACATATCACTGATAGAAAAGGAGCGGAGAACCCCGTAGCTGATAACTTGTCTAGGCTCGAAAATGTGCTTGATGACCCACTACCTATTGATGGTAGTTTTCCTGATGAGCAGTTAGCTACAATAAATGTTTCCAATAACACTCCTTGGTATGCTGACTATGTAACTACATTGTTGCTAAATATTTACGTACCACCTAGCTTTACATACCAACTGTGATGCCCCCGATTCAATCGTACACTAATCATGCACGCAAATGTGTACGATCAAGATCAGGGACTCACGGGAAGATATCACAACACAACTCTAAAAGTAAAATAAGTAATACAAGCATCATATTATAAGCCAGGGGCCTCGAGGGCTCGAATACAAGTGCTTGAACATAAACGAGTCAGCAGAAGCAACAATATCTAAGTACAAACATAAGTTAAACAAGTTGCCATAAGATGGCTAGCACAAACTGGGATACAGATCGAAAGAGGCCCTGGCCTCCTGCTTGGGATCCTCCTAAACTACTCCTGGTCATCGTCAGCGGCCTGCACGTAGTAGTAGGCACCTCCAGTGTAGTAGGAGTCGTCGTCGATGGTGGCGTATGGCTCCTAGGCTCCAACATCTGGTTGCGACGTCCGGGAAGAAGAGGAAAACGGGGAAAAGAGGGAGCAAAGAAACAGTGAGTACTCATCCAAAGTACTTGCATGCAAGGATCTACACTACATACGCATGGGTATATGTGTAAAGAGGCAATATCGATGGACTAAACTGCAGAATGCCAGAATAAGAGGGGGATAGCTAGTCCTATCGAAGACTACGCTTCTGGCAGCCTCCATCTTGCAGCATGTAGAAGAGAGTAGATTGAAGTTCACCAAGTATCATCGCATAGCATAATCCTACTCGGCGATCCTCCCCTCGTCACCCTGTGGGAAAGCGATCACCGGGTTGTCTCTGGAACTTGTCTAGGTGTGTTTTATTAAGTATCTGGTTCTAGTTATCATAAGGTCAAGGTACAACTCTGGTTCATCCTTTTACTAAGGAACACGACTATTCGAATAGATAAACTTCCCTACAGGGGTGCACCGCATTTCCCAACACGCTCGATCCCTCTGGCTGGACACACTTTCATGAGTCATGCCCGGCCTCGGAAGATCAACACGTCGCCTCCCTACCTAGACACAACAGAGAGGTCAGCACGCCGGTCTAAATCCTATGCGCACAGGGGTCTGGGCCCATCGCCCATTACACACCTGCATGTTGCGTACGCGGCCGGTGAGCAGACCTAGCAACCTCCATTACAAAGTAAGTTGCGTTACGCAGTCCAACCAGGCACGCGCCGCTCAGTCGCTGACGTCAAGAAGGCTTCAGCTGATACCACGACGTCGAGTGCCCATAAATGTTCCCGCATAGTTGGTTAGTGCGTATAGGCCAGTGGCCAGACTCAGATCAAATACCAAGATCTCGTTAAGCGTGTTACTTTGAAGTAACCGCGGACATCGACCAGGGCCAGGCCCACCTCTCACCTAGGTGGTCTCAACCTGCCATGTCGCTCCGCCACAAAGATCCACACAGAGGGCCGTCGGGACAAATGTCCTTTCAGCCCCCAATCCGTGAATCACTCGCAGGTACTCTACGAGCCGACCCGACTTTAGTCACCATCTATATAGTATGTATGTATGTATAGTATGTACCCGTGATCACCTCCCGAGTCATCACGGCTCGATAGTATAGCAAGGCATACGAACAAGAATGTAGGGCCACAGATGATAAACTAGCATCCTATACTAAGCATTTAGGATTGCAGGTAAGGTATCAACAACTGTAGCAACAATGACAGGCTATGCAACAAAATAGGATTAATCAAGAACAGTAACAGGCTACACTACTCTAATGCAATCAATAGAGGAAAGAATAGGCGATATCCGGTGATCAAGGGAGGAGCTTGCCTGGTTGCTCTGCGGCAAAGGCAAGGTCGTCAGTGGTGTCGTCGGTGACATAGTTGATCACAAGGGCATCATCGGTCTCGAGGTCTACCAGAAAGAAGTAATGAATGGGGAACATAATAAATGACAAAGCAAACATATGCATCACTAAGCATGACACGACGATATGCAGAGCTAGGGTTGACCTAACGTAGTGCTACACGTTGTAGATGAAGGGGGAAAACATCCGAGGATGATTT
This sequence comes from Triticum dicoccoides, assembly GCF_002162155.2. Taxonomy (NCBI): domain Eukaryota; kingdom Viridiplantae; phylum Streptophyta; class Magnoliopsida; order Poales; family Poaceae; genus Triticum; species Triticum dicoccoides. The sequence goes on along the minus strand of NC_041385.1, from coordinate 676,694,274 downwards.
CCTGATGTTAGACGGACTCCGAACAGACGAAAGAGAGGGGACAGCGACAACAGGTAGAGCAAGCAGCAGCAGTAGGTAGCCGGAGCGACCAGCAATAGGAAATGACAGCGATTGCAGCGGAGCAGCGCGACAGGAACGGGCGGCGAGCGCGGCAGCGGGCTGGCGCGCGGGCGAGGAGTGGGCGCACACGCTGTAGGGCGAGACCGGGGCATGGCGGAGTACGTGTGGGCGCATGTGGAGACGCGGTCAACGACGTGGTGAGCGCCAGGGTGCGCGAACGACGGCGCGAGTGCCGACCAGGGCGGCCTTGGCGAGCACGACTATGATGGTGACGGATCGAGGGGGCTACAACGGGGATCCGATGGAGGGGCTCACCGCGGAGCCAAGGACGAGGTCGGAGAGGGTCGGGGCAGACCGGAACATTGAGAATCGACGACGGATGTCGGCGATGTACGCGATGCAGATGATGGCGATGGCGAGGGTACAGGCCGCCCTGACTCGATTCCATGCTCGGGATGGACGAAGTGGATCGTGGTGGTTCTCCTGGATGTCTTCTCAGGCGACGAGGCACACGGTGGCCGCGGGATTGACGAGGAGGAGGCGATGGCGTCTGTGGCGCGTGTTGTAGAGAGGAGAGTGAGCGAGGGGAAGTGGAAAAGCGGCTAGGGTTTGTCCACGACATCGGGGACGGCCTCCTTATCCTCTCCAAGGCACTCTGTAGCGCCAGGCGTCGGCAATCCGGCCGTGGTGGCCACGGATGGCCGCATGCCATGGCCTCTGCCTATCTCCTGCGAGAGGTAGGAGGAAAGACCGTTTAGCTGGGCTAGGCCTGGAACAGTGATCGTTAGGCCGAGCGCAAAGGAGATTTTCTCTATTTCTTATTTTTCTTATACCGTTTCTTTATTCCCTCTAAGTTTGGCAATTTAATTAAATACCAAATGATCTTAGTTGAACTTGATATTTATCATATAAATACTAGGCAATGCTTTGAGCTAGTACAACAAGCCTCAATTTTTCTTTTGCAATGTTAAAAACATTTTTTTTGAAGAGGCTATTTTATTCGTTGCTGGACCCATTTATAAATTTCTAGGGAATACTAGGTGCGCAAATAATTATAGTTTTTAATAAGATAATGATCAGGGGAAATTTTAGAAAAAGGTGAAGATTTTATTCTTTCTGTTAGAGGAAATCAATTATTTGTCTTTATCTTAAATTAGAAAGTGACTTTGATTTTTTTGTCAAGTGGAAAATTTTGGTTTAGCTAATTGTGATGACATGGCACCATCAGTATCGATTTTCTGTAGCATGAATCCCAAGGTGTTATACCAACAAAAGAAAAAATTCTTCTATGATTCAAGACATTACTTTTGGGATGATCCACATCTTTATAAAGAAGGAGTAGATGGTATTATTAGACGTTGTGTACCTGAGCATGAACAGGGACAAATCCTACTAAAATGTCACTCCGAAGCATATGGAGGGCATCATGCTGGAGATAGAACTGTTCACAAGGTATTGCAGTCTAGGTTTTATTGGCCTACTCTTTTGAAGGATGCTCGTAAGTTCGTCTTGTCTTGTGATGAATGTCAAAGGATAGGTAATATCGGTAAGCGTCAAGAAATGCCTATGAATTATTCACTTGCTGTTGAACCATTTGATGTTTGGGGATTTAATTACATAGGACCTTTTCCTTCCTCTAATGGGTATACACATATTTTGGTTGCTGTTGATTATGTTACTACGTGGGTAGAAGTTATTCCAACTAGTAGTGCTGATCACAACACCTCTATTAAAATGCTTAAGGAAGTTATTTTCCCAAGGTTTGGAGTCCCTAGATATTTAATGACTGATGGTGGTTCACACTTTATTCATGGTGCTTTCCGTAAAATGCTTGCCCAATATGATGTTAACCATAGAATTGCATCACCGTATCATCCTCAGTCTAGTGGTCAAGTTGAACTTAGCTATAGGGAAATAAAATTAATTTTGTAAAAGACTGTCAATAGGTCCCAGAAGAATTGGGATAAGAAATTAGATGATGCACTTTGGGCTTATAGAACAACATATAAAAATCCTATGGGTATGTCTCCTTATAAAATGGTTTATGGAAAAGCTTGCCATTTGCCTCTTGAATTAGAACATAAAGCATATTGGGCAATTAAAGAACTCAACTATGATTTCAAACTTGTCGGTGAAAAGAGGTTATTTGATATTAGCTCATTAGATGAATGGAGAACCCAAGCTTATGAAAATGCCAAGTTGTTTAAAGAAAGAGTTAAAAGATGGCATGATAAAAGAATCCAAAAGCGTGAGTTTAAAGTTGGAGAATATGTTCTTTTGTACAACTCTCGTTTCAGATTCTTTGCAAGAAAACTCCTCTCTAAATGGGAAGGACCCTATGTTATCGAGGAGGTTTATCGGTCTGGAGCTATCAAAATAAATAATGCTGAAGGTACTAACCCAAAGGTTGTTAATGGGCAATGAATAAAACATTATATCTCAGGTACGCCCATTAATCACTACCAAAAAAAGATACATCCGTGACATTTTGGGGCGAAAGAATTTTTTTCTGTCATACATATGACACTTCTATGATGATGATTGTGACAAAACCCGGTATCATCATAGATGTGGTGGGCTCCTACTTCTATGACAAAAAATCATGACAGAAAATGGGCTTTTCGTCCTGGGCGGGCCGAAGATGCAGCTGCATGACATTCTTTGGGCCGTCCATGACAGAAAAAACCATGGTAGAAGCAAGGGCGAGGAAAATTTCGGGGAGTTCCTGGTTACGGTGGGAGGTCGGGGGCAGAGCGATGCGTGTTTCTATCGTACACGTACGCGTGTGTGTGCGAGGCGTTGGTTCTAACTGAACCCAAGCGAGGCGTTGGGCTTTAACTGAACCCGAGCGATTGCAGTGCAGGCTACGCGTTACTGAACCCGAGCGATTGATCGATGGCTGTTAACTGAACCCCATCGAGCAATTCCTTCGCTACTGCTGCTAACTGAAGCTAATGGATGCTGCCTCTCTGG
>NC_041385.1:676670503-676690744 GCF_002162155.2 Triticum dicoccoides | reverse complement strand
ACAAGTCCGTTTCGTCCGTTTTGCGGTACGCCACACCCCTCCCGATCAACAGGGCCCCCGTTTCAACCGTAGCGCTCCAACACAAGTCCATTTCATCCGTTTTGTGGTACAACACACCCCTCTCGATCAACAGGACCCCCGTTTCGACCGTAGGAGGTCCGTTTCCTCCGTTTTGCGGTACGCCACACCCCTCCCGATGAACATGATCCTGTTTCAAACGTGTCCGGTCAAACACAAGGCCGTTTCCTCTGTTCTGCGGTACGCCAGGCCTCGTTTCCATCGCCTATTCCGTCCAAGCCTGTTGGCTCCCACGTGTTCTGTTGCCTCCCGATGAACACGACGCATTCCGTTGCCTCCCCATGAACACGACGCATTCCGTTGCCTCCCCATGAACACGACGATGACGCTGTTTCTCCGTTCCGACCCAGCCATGTACACGAGCTCTGGCCGTACGTATGCGCGAGTAGGCGTTCAAGACCCCGCCCGTATGTACACATACGTGGCCGTATTTTCTTTTTTGCACCCTGGTCGCTGTACGTACATGTACATGCTACGTGCGCGCCTCTACTACGATACGTGTGCGCCTCTACATCGACACGTGCGCGCCTCTACATCCACCAGTATATATGTACGTACACGTTCGCGACCAGAATGACAACGCTACATACGCTTCGACCAGGTGGGTCCCGACTGTCAGGCACTTCCTTGCGTGCGAAGATGTAGCTGGTGGGTCCCAGCAGTCAGGGGGGTGAATCGTTTTTTTTGCCCGGACGCACTTCCTTGTGTGCGAAGGTGTAGCTGGTGGGTCCCAGCAGTCAGGGGGGAAATGTTTTTTTGTGAAATACGGTGGCCCGTACGGTGGGTCCCTGCCGTGAGGTGGAGGAATCATTATTTTCCGCGTAATAAGGAGGCACTTCCTTGCTGCGGCCGTTGACCTAGTTGTCCGCCTCTCCACGTACAGTCCACGTCCGATGGAAGTCGTTCCTTGACCATGCCGCGTCGAGAGCACCAGGACGGTGGACGACGGCGAGGCCTAGGAAGGGGATGATGGGGAGCCGGGGAAGACGCGGCAGTGGAAGCCCGCGCGGAGACGAGTACGAGGGTTCACTGGTTCGGCTGCGGTGTGAGGCTGCCGTCACCGCAGGGCCTGGACAGCGGCGGGAATAGTAGGGGGCAGTGAGGCCTCTGCGACAGCACAGCCGACCACGGGAGGCAGGAGCATGTGGCACGACCGGCGCTGCTTTGAGCGGCTGGAGCAAGAAGACCAGAGGTTGAAGAAGCACTACGGCCGTTGGATGGACATCGTACGATCACTAGAGCTAGAATCATTTATATTGACTAAGTTCACAAAGCCCTCCGTCCCCGTCAACTTAGTAGGCCCACAAGTCAAGCTCCCACCAAGGTGGGTCCCAGCTAGCAGGGGGTATTCATTTTTTGTGTGTAATAAGGAGGCACTTCCGGTGGGTCCGAGCTGACAGCGGGGGGAACGTTTTTTTTGCGAAATACGGTGGGCCGTCCAGTGGGTCCCAGTAGTCAGGGGCAAACGTTTTTTTTGCGAAATACTAGTGGCCCATCTGGTGGGTCCCTATTGTCAGGTGGAGGAATAATTATTTTCCGCGTAATAAGGAGGCACTTCCTTGCGGCTGCCGTGGACCCAGCTATCAGCCTCTCCACTTACAGTACTCTTCCGATGGAATTCAGTCGTTGACCACATTGACCACGCCGCGCCGAGAGCACCACGGCGGTGTACGACGGTGAGGCCTAGGAAGGGGACGACGCGGAGCCGGGGAAGATGTGGCAGTGGATGCCCACGCATAGAGGAGTACGTGGGTTCACTGGTTCGGCTGAGCTGCCGTCGCCGCAAAATAACAGGGGGTGTGGGTGAGTGGAGTGGAGGGATGGCCTGGCCAGCGGTGGGAGTAGTATGGGGGTGGTGAGGCCTCCGTGGCAGCACAGCTAGCCACGGGAGGCAGGAGCAGGCGACACGACCGACACTACTTTGGGCGGCTAGAGCAAGAAGACCAGAGGTTGAAGAAGCACTACGGCCGTTGGATGGACATCGTATGGCCAGTCGAGCTAGAATCGTGCATATTGACTAAGTTGATAAAGCCCTTCGTCCCCGTCAACTTAGTAGGCCCACTATACTGGGTCCCAGCTAGCAGGGGGAGTATTCATTTTTATGTGCGTAATAAGGAAGCACTTCCTTGCGTGCGAAGATATAGCTGGTGGGTCCGAGCTGTCAGCGGCGGTAACGTTTGTTTTTCCGCAAAATACAAAGGCCCTTTCGGAGGGTCCCAGATGTCAGGTGGAGGAATAATTATTTTGCGTGTAATAAGGAGGCATTTCCTTGCGTGCGGCCGTGGAACCAGCTGTCAGCCTCTCCATGTACAGTCCACTTTGGATGCATGTCGGTCATTGACCATGTTGACCATGCCACGCCGAGAGCACTAGGACGGTGGACGACGACGAGGCCTAGGAAGGGAACGACACGGAGCCAGGGAAGACTCGGCAGTTGTTTCCCACACGGAGGGGAGTATGACTGTATGAGAGTTTACTGGTTCGTCTGCCGTCGCCGGAGAATAACAGCAGGTGTGGGACTGTGGGTGAGTAGAGGGATGGCTAGGCCAGCGATGGGAGTATGGTGGGGCGGTGAGGCCTGCGCGGCAGCACAGCCGGCTGCGGGGAGGAGGGAGCAGGCAGTCCTGCTGGCGCTTGTTTGAGCGGCTGGAGCAGGAAGAGCAGAGATTGAAGAAGCACGATTGCCGTTGGATGGACATCCAACAGTCACTGCTTGTGCGTCAACCTTTTTTTAGGAAAGCCTCAAATCTGTGGAAAACAGCATACAAGCCATCTGCCATTATTTCAAATAATTTACGACCCATTTGCTAATTCTTACGCGTTTTTTGGAGCCCATATTCTTTTTGTTAGCATTACAACCCATATTGTGGCCACGGTTAAAAAATTATACGAAATTTTGCATATGTCGGTGCGGTCTGAACTATTTTTAATCCCGAAATTTCGAGTCACATTCAGACTGATTTTAAAAATAAATGTATATCAATATAAAATCCAATAAATTGTCCACACATAAAAATCAATGCAATTTAAAATCTCGAAATAAAAAAAAGATATTTGAAACTAATTGCCGGTTTGATGTGTTTTAAAAATGTATAGCCCATTTCTCGTTACTGATAGGCCATTTTCTCGGCTAGCCGAATGAAGCTCTCCTCGTCTTGAAAGATTTACAACCCAACAGGCCTGATAAAGCGACTTACTTGACAAATCACAAAAAAAACTAGGCTAGCCATTTTCAGAAAGAAAAAAAAACTACTGGGCTGGTCTGTGGTAAACATAAAAGAAAAGGCTGTCTAGACAGGCCAGAGTGTCCCGCGCAGCCCAGTTGACACCCTGCTTCCGTCTCAAAAATAAATTAGATAAATGCCACTCCAATTATGGCGATTCATAAAAATGCCACTGCAATTTCCAAACTTTGAAAAATGCCACTGCAATTTTTGCAAACTTTGAAAAATGCCACTGCATTGCAAACTTTGAAAAACGCCACTGCATTGCAAACTTTGAAAAACGCCACTCCAGACTTCGAAAAATGCCACTAGAAATGGCATGAAATGGCATTTTTCAAAGTTTGGAAATTGCAGTGGCATTTCTCGGATACACCAGATTTGGAGTGGCATTTATCAAATTAACCCAAAACAAAAATAACTGGGCGAGCTGCTGGGTCCCTGGTGTCAGCCGCTCGTTGTGCAATTCTCTCGTTTATTGACTACGTTTACAATGGCATGGGACCGAAATGTCAGAAATCCACTAGGAGGAGCCATTTTTTAATGGCTTGAAATAAGGAGGCACTTGCTTGCGTACTGCCATGACCTTGGCGGGTCCCTGCTGTCATCGTCTCCACGTACAATCATCTCCTGATTGTGTACGCGTCAACATGGTGGGCCCACAAGTCAGCCTCTAAACCCGTGGAGGACAAATACAACCCATTTTAAAAAAATAACAGCCCATTCCATACGATCAAACGGAAAGTTCAACATTCAGAGCAAAGTAACAGGTCTGATCCACATATAGAGTACTGAACTTCCACGTTAACAACCAGCATAGCCAAGTTAACTATGTACTCCCACTAATACTCTAGTAGCGTACAAGTACTAACTTACTCTTAGCTAACTAGACAATGCCGGCCGCCATCTGTGGTACACGCTAAACGCCAGCACCGGCGTCCTGCGCCTCGCCTCGGACTTGCAAGAGGTGCGATAGGGCGCTTTACTCGTGTGCATTGGCCCTTTCCATGTCGGCGTGGTCCACCGAAGCTTCGGCTTCCAAGCGGGAAACCCACTTGACGAGCTGGTAGTTAAAATCAGTGTCGCGAACGCGTGCGTGCCCGACAGCCTCCAGGGCTATTTGCCGGGCGCCGGCCTCCACGTAGTCGGCCCAGTTGTGGGCGCTCTGCTCGCGACTCAGAGCGTCGGTGCGCTGTTGCTCCATGTCCCGCTGGCGGTGCAAATTGGCGATACGCTGCTCCTCCGCCAGGCGGTTGCGTTCCAACAACTCCTGCTCCTCCGCCAGGCGGTCATGCTCCAACAACTCCTCGATCTCTGCATTGCCATCTAAAGATAGATAGAATGCCTCCTCCCTCTGTCTGCCTTCCGGTGAAAAACCGAACACTAGTTCCGGCGGTGACCGCCTCCGGCGTCGCCTACCACGGACGGGCGGGGGCATGGCAGACGTGCCGAGCAACGTCAGGCCGGTGGGGGCTTGTGAGGATATGGTGAGTTGGGTCACGGTGCCACTGGAGAAGGCCGGGAAACAGTACTTATAGGCGGAAGGTAGCGCGACAGTCATTGGAATTCAATGCATAATGGCTTAGCGCGCCAGCTTGCCGTGGAAAACTAGAGAAACTGAAATTATGACTGTGCCGCCCCGTCCCGTCTGGGTCGCAAGCCGGCATGGCGGTCAAACGAGTGCACTCGAATCATCTCCCTCCTTGTCAATGATGATTCCACAGATTTAAAAAGCCCACAACAATTAAAGCGCATCTTTTTTCGCATCAGTTAGCTGCCTTAATTACGGCCGGCTGCATGCAGGCACTCAGAATCTCTCGCAACTAGTATGCGGAGCAACATGCAACGAGTCGCAGCCGAGGGCACACATGCAGCCACTTAAATCGCTGGAATTAATTAGGCTTAAACTTCTGCATGCCGTTAATTATTGCCATGCCTTGGTCTTGCTGCTTTGCTCACTGGACTAATAAACCCGGACGGAGGGAGTACCTTGGTTGTTGAGAGGTTTGGATTAAGCCCTGCAAACCAGAAAGGAGGTACTAGTACGTGCGTGATCCGCTATTTATTTGTGTAGGATCGAGTAGGTCGTTTCTTGAATTGAGCCCTGCAAACCGGAAAGGAGGTAGTACGTGCGTGATCTGCTATTTATCCGTGTAGGATCGATAGTGTAGCTTGTCAGTTTCTTCAGAGGTAGGCATTTTTATTCAAAAAACTGCCACTTCACATCTTGCGTCGCAAATAAAACTGCCAGGAGTGCATTTGTAGGCTGGCTAGTGATCGATCAGTAACTTGTAAACACTGAGCGAACAGAAATAAGTAACTATTGATGCATCTCAATGATTCACAGATCATATACAAATATGTAGCTCCAAAAGCAAAGATCAGCCACTTCGGATCTTGCGTCGCAACTAAAACTAACTAGTACGATTCCCATACATAAGATCAACATGTTAATGCATCTCAATGATTCACAGATCATATACAAATATGTAGCTCCAAAAGCAAAGATCTAGAAAAAACATCTGTTCTTCCTACTAACATGGATGCTTCTCTTGGCCAACATTCAGTACAGACTGAAAGACAAATTTGTTTGTGAAGTCTACAATTCCTCTTGCAAACGTAAGTGGTTTCACCAACAGCTGGAACCATGAGAATGAACCACACATGATGGAGGAACATCCACTGCAATATGATTTGGTCTTCTCTCGATCACACCGCGGGACTATTTTCGGAATACAAACTTTAACTTAGGCAAAATGATGCCCATTGTATAATCAGATCAAAGCAATGAAGCACCTAGTGTTGGCCAATAAATAGTACAGTACTACTTTTCTGCAGTCCATGAATTGACTATCCAATCTTTCTGTGTCTATTTTCAAATGGCACTGCATGCACTGACTATACTATTCTCTTGTGTAGTTCAACCAAAATTGCGGACACTTTGTTTGTTTGCCAAATAGCAACGGGCAGACATCTCTGTCTGCACAAATATCAAGCAGCTAGTAAACATATACCACACCATGTATTTTCGGTTTAAACATGTCTCTTCCGCTTAGCATCTGTCATGTTCTGCATTGGACAATCTGATACAGTTATGTTTTGCCCTGGACAATTTCATACTGAATTGATTTGTTGGTTCAGAGCAGAAATATAGCGCCTATTCTTCATCAGACCAAGGATATCCATGTTCGTAGTGATGGAAGAGGTGAAATCGATACAACCAAAATTGAGCATCCAATCATTGAATCCTGTCCTGCACCTCCAATGTAGGTCCACCCAACCAATAAATTCACATGCAAACCACTAGTATTACTATCTAATGACAGTACAAAAAGAGTAGCAAGATAGTAGCAAACCATGTACCTTTGTAATGAACAGCTCATAGTGCCACCAATTGGATATAAAGGTTTGGAAAAAATATGCTCGTAATGTTGAACCTATTGGACTTTTTGTGCAGTTCCACTAAAATCGAGCATCCCTGTTTGCATAGATATTGAAAGTGTGATTACTATAAAAGTGGCACTAGTTGAAGCATAGACTCACAAATATAAGCATTCCAATTTCTTAATGGGAAAAGGTAGCAAGACTGTTTCTAACCACCTGTTTGAAGGAATAAATAAAGCAACAGCGGCTGATGTCAGGAAGGCATACATAGTTTTTCTGAAAAATTGAGCCATTCCTGACCTTTCCTCTTCTTTTAAGCATATTTTGTGCAGTTTAACTAAAATAAAATGCCATCATCGCCTTGACAATTCAGTGACACTGTACAAAAGGAAATGACTTAACATTACATCATGATGTCAGGTATGTAGTCGACATGCATTAGAGACAAACATACAAACCTCCTCCGATAACATAATGAACATTAATTTTAACAAAGGTGTGACTAGCTTTACCAGGATAATTTGAGTGAACTCTACACCCTATGTTCCTTAATATAAGACGTTTTCATGGTTCAATTTAAAGTACCCAAACGTCTAGTATTTAGAAAAGCAGGTAGTAGTTTTCTTGAGCACATATCTGGGAAAGCTTGCCACACTTTATTTATGTCCATACGCTAATGCAACACCATTCGAATACTACAAATATACACTAATCCAGTGGCTAGTGCAATAGTAGAGTAGTTAGTTTATTACAAGGTACAGTACAATGGTTTTACTGAACATATTTCAATAAACTCTAGCACTGGAAGATTTCTATAAGAATTAACAATACAAAATGTAAAGGTAACAAGTTTCAGCATTGGTATACTAGCTGTGCATGAGCATTAAACCAAATACAAAAGTCTGAAGGTAACTAGCATTATTAACTAATGACAGTATAAAAAATTTGCAAACCATGTACCTCCAAGGTAAATATCATTCTGAACTCGGGAGGGCTTAAAAATTGCTATCCCAATCTTGATAATCAATCAAACATAAAAACTTGATCGAACGAATCAAGAGAACAACCGGAGGAGGAGGTGCCCACTCTTGACCTTTCCTATTGTCTTCATAATATTTTGTGCAGTTTAACCAAAATAAAATGACATCAGTGCCTTGGCATTTTGGTGACACTGTAGAAAAAAATTAACTTATCTCATGAAAGTGAGGTATGTAATCTATAAGCATTAACAGTGCTAAAATCTGAAGGTAGTAACAAGTTTCATCGTTGGTATACTGGCTGTGCAATAGCACTAGAATGCCTTAGCTGAAAAATCTTTAATACATCCATAATCAACAGCTAATCCTGAAATAATCCAGTGACATTAAATGACATTGCTTAAATTTATTGGTGGCATTAGACTAAGAGCGGCACTAGTTAAATGTGGCATCACTTTAGCAGTAGCACTGCTTGACTTGACTGCTGGCTTATACTAACTGCAAAAAAGTGGCAATAAGAGCATGGGAGGCCCATTCGGACAGTGGGCGCACCAATACGATGTACCTCCACGGACGCAGAGTGGTGAGGGAGGTATGGTTGCCCAGAGCAACAAATATCCAGGCAGCATATGTGGCTTACGTCCCATTTTTGTTCTCTTTAGCCACCTTTTTCCTATGTGAGGACAACAAACCGATCGACCTGGTCATTTTCTATTGCGTTGTCATGCCTTTCTACCCTTCTTCAACCAAGAGACATGAGAATCTTTCCTTAGCTACTGATTTTCCCCTTTTCAACCTAGATGCGGGTTCGATGCCTACTCTCTTGGATAGTACAGTCTCCCTTCCTTTCCTTATTCAACCCAGACATGGATTAGTCTGCATGAAGTAGGGTTTCCTTTAATAGTGCAAATTATGGTTTTCATCTGTGTGGCTAGCAGAGCAGAGGATAGCAAATTGGGAAGATGGTGGAGTGGAAAAAGATCCACATGCAACGACGTGGCAGATGGGGCAATAGAACAAGGGTATGGTTCGAAAAGAGGTAGCATACGTGAGGGTCGGCGGGAAGTGGCTTCGCTCGTGGTCGTCCTCCTCCGCACACACCACGGCAGCGATCTTGGGGACGGAGGCCATCCCGCGCGGGCGCTAGGTCTTAGAGGATGGCCTTGTCGTCAGTGCGTGACCTCGCTCGCCGATGACGAGTGCGTCAACGCTGCACGTCCTTTTCTTCCTCGGCGGATCTATGACCACCGGTGAGGAGGGAGAGAGAGGCCGTCTTTTTTAGATCTGGAGAGAGGGTGGTAGTGTGAGAAGCAAGTGGGCAGCCCTTAGCAAGAAAGCGCTGAAGCTCGAGCCTATATATCTTTTTTATACTACTAGTACTGGAGGTAGAGTAGTGGTAGAGTAGTTTATATTTTCTCTACGTACAGTACCAGTTAGTCGTGCTTCAAAACTAAACGACACGCCATTAAAAAAATAAAGGTCGATAACTAATGCGGCACCTCGGGCCAACGCGGCCAGATCGCATTTTGCACGAGAAATTACACACCATGTTTCATTGACATGTGGTCCCGTTCCAACATATCAGTGAGACAATGGCGAGTCCTTTTCTATTAGTAGTATTTCCGAACGGACGTGTAGGCCGGGGTGCCTCTTCATGAACCATGGCAAACTGGCAACCGTCCACCGACTCTTCGCCTCTCCATCTTGATTTGGAACCGCTATCACACGCTCTTCCTCTCCCTCCTCCATTTTCCTTTAGCCCTTCACCCTTTCTTCTGCCATTGTTCGATTGTCTTCTCCATGGAGGGAACAGGCCGGAAATGACCCTGTTATTCTTGCCCCGATCTGAAAGATGACGTGGTGGAGGAACTCATTGATCGGTGCGACGTCATCACCTCGGCTAGCATGGCAGGTTCGTTCAAGCCCATTCTCGACTCAACTAATAACATCATTACAAGGAACCCAATAGTCAAGGAGCGGTTTGATCTCCCCTATCTTCTTCGCCGTGACCCTGATGACAAGCGCGGGGACGATGGAGGCCTAGCCCTGTGCAAGTTGATGCCGCTTGATAATGATATATATGATGTTAAGATGCCATCGCTTGAGGGTAAGGCTTGGGCAGGCGCAAATGGAGATTGGGTTGTTTACATTGGGTCCAACTACGAGTAGGAACTTGTGAATGTGTACACTCATGACCGGGTTCCACTTCCAAAAATCGGCATACTGCCCAGAGGTTGAGCACACCGGTATTGTACGCACGTTCAAATACGATCGTGGTGACTGTCTTCTACGGAAGATAGCAATTTGTCGAGTTCCCAACCGCTCTTGGAATTACAAAAACTATGGAGTTGTTGCTATCTTCGACAAGCTTGTTGTCGTCCTTCGTGGTTTGACTGGATGAATATTGCTCAAAAATCAGTTGCTGTACATGGATGAGTACTGTGATGCAATTCAATACGAGGGCCTTGTGTTTGCTGCCACCACTCGTGGCACTGTTTTTGCATGGAATCCTTATGATTTCGGTACGTTTGTCTTCCACCATAATTATAATTGTTTGCATGCGGGTTAGCAAGTTCCCTTTACTAATTAACCTTCTTCTTGTGTTTCCAAGGTCCTGTGAACATTCCACCACCTACACTTGAAAATTTTTATAACCAAGGGGGATATGACGATGGTGATGATCACGAGAATGAGGACGAGCAACGCCCATATACTCTGTGGCGCCTGGCAACTAATTCTGATGGATCACCTCTTCTTGTGTGTATACAGCCCACTGATGATGTTACTACTAAGGAAGTAGGTGTAGTCTCCCATGGTCGCACTCTCCGGACCTATTCCAACACCCGTTGCATGGTATTCGGGATGGATACTAGTGTGCTAGCGCCAACACCTTCTCCCTGGTACAGAATTGATAGTCTTGGAGAAAACTCGCTCTTCCTTGGACAAAACTATCCAATGATGGTGAAAGGCAATCCAACTGCTGTTGACACAACGTTACTACCATTTATGAGAAGCAACTGTGTCTATACCTCGGACATTTGGGTGGTTCCCTACCCTGGTACTGATATAGTAGGCCGCTTCAGCCTGGATGATCAGTCCTGCGTTGGTCTCCAGATCGACAATGGATGGCCCATCCCAGAGAATCACTTGTGGTTTAAAGCAAGCGTTTCCAACGCCAAGGAATGGTTGAATTGAAGTTCATTTCATTGCTTGTTATTTGTTGTGTGGTGAAAACTTTAGTATTTATAATGTATCCTCGTTGTCGATGTGGGTTGATGACCTGTTGTATGTAATAAAATGATATGCCTGTGATAAACTTACTAAATTTATGAATGGCTTTCGAGTCGCTTCTCTGAGTGAGTGGTGCGACGAGGCAAAAAAATATTTTTCGAATACATAATTGTACGTGCATTGCAATAGGTTATCAGATGAGTCCAATCAACAATAGTAGAACACTATTTGTACTAGCTTGACATGCTTCGCGCGTCGGGCGGGTGTTTTTTATTGTAGCCATATGTTAATGTGTTCGTTGTATGTAACCAGCACCTCGAATCCTCGATACTAGTACTATATAGTAAGTAGTAGGAGTAGTAGGATGGCATGGGCCAGAACAAGCATTCACGTCCAGGAGTACAGCACACGCCACCACCACGACATCCATCTGACACCATATTATTTCTTGGAGTCCATGCTAGAGCAATCTCTTCAACCTTGTCATTTCTCTAACTTCAGCCATCACGCGGCGGGCGAGGTGGGGGTTTGCCGATAGTCGGTTTCCTCAACTGCGGTCCCACTTGTAAGGCCAACTCCAATGCACGAACCTAAACGGACCTCCGTTTTGCATGAACTCCAACGATAATTTTGACTAGAAAAGCAAGACCAAAGAAAACAAGAACCACAAGAATACATTTTACTACTCTAGAAGATATCCAACTTCCATAACTGCTCCTGTAAGTTGGATTAGTGCCTTCTCAATAAATTCATTGTTGATCTGTGGAGGCTCGATCTTGCGTGCTTCTTTCTTCTTCGAGTGTAAAGAAGTAGACGTTGCTTCCTCGCATCTAGTCTCATGTCTAGCCTCTATTCTAGTAGGAGTATCAACAAGTGCACTAGTCTCATCTCTAGCCTCTATGCTAGCTAAAAGTGCTAGAACATCTACTAAATTGGGCTCTTTCAATATATGGATGTACTCTTCTTCCCAATACCAAAACTTGCATCCATTCTACTCCCTCCGTTGCATAATACATGCCTTCTATTTGTCAATATATATATATGTATCTAGACATGTTTTAGTATATAGGTACATCCATTTTTGGACAAACGGAAGTCAAGTATTTTGGAACGGAGGGAGTACACAATAATTTTTTTTAAGTTAGCACAACTAGTCTAATACGAGAGCACAACCGAAGATTTGGTCGGGTTCTTCCTCCTTTTGCCGACATGTGGGACATCCAGCATCCAGGTCATGTCATGCAAGAAAATAGAGTGGTAGTTGAAGCCACGTGATGTGCATCTTGGGTTAAACTGTAAATAGAATCTTACTACTCTTGAGTAACTCCAAAAGCGGCCACCGAAGATCTTTATTGGATTTGTTTTTCATCACCAGCACGTCGAGGTGAAAGATGTGCAATTTTAGTGGGCCCTCTTGCATTTTCACTAACATGTGGGACCGCATGTGAGCAAACAGACGATGGGCTCCGTGCGTTCGCTGGCTGGCTGAGAAGAGAGATAGAGGAGGGATGAGCACGGACTCCAGGAAATTTGTTCTACGTACCTCGATATAGGCTCGATATAGTGGGGTGGCATGGGCCATAACTAGCATTCACGTCTAGCAGTACGGCACATGCCACCCACACGAGTCCCATCCGACACCAATTTTCTTGGAGTCAGTGCTACAGCCATCTCTTCTCCCTCCTATTTTCTCAGCCATCGCGCGGTGGGCGGGGTGGGGGTTTGCCGATAGTCGGTTTGCTCAACTGCGGTCCTACTTGTAAGTGAAAATGCAACACCGCACGCATTCCTGCTTGAGCGGCATGCCGGACCAACTGTGTGGGGGTGCGAGGCGAACACGGAAGACTTTTCCTTTTGAACTCATAACTTGTAAAATTTGGTTCTGCTCCATGGCGCGACCGATAGATAGAAAATAACGACTTTGCCTAGAGTAATGAGAAGTTTGGTTCTGGTGCCGTTCATGCATGGAGTACGTACGAAAATTATGAAGTTGATGCGAAAGGTAAGATAATTACTAGTAGTATCATATACTACTACATGGATTTGACGGAAACATAAAAATACATACGGATCCATCAACGACATCCTCACGCCCTAGTGCGCCGGGTCACCAATCGACATGTGAGGAGAAGCGGCGTTGGCGGCGAGCTCAACGTGCTTCTGAACAATGCCGTCCAAGGTTGCCCTGCGGTCCAAGAAGGCCAGCGTCCTATCGTCCTCCTCTTGCATGTAGTAGTCCTTGTGGACGATTTGCGCGTAGACGTGAGTGATTATGTCGATGGTGTCTTGCTGTGCCAGGCGCTGCGCGGCGAGCGCGACCTCGAGGTGGACAATCTTCGGTGCGACGGCGGGCAGTCGCAGGGCCACCAGTGCATTGAAGAGGTTGTCACCATAGTGGCCGTTGAGGGTGGCGGGCATCGCAGAGCCTGGGCACGTCAGCTGGAGGTGTACGTCAAAGTCGTCCGCGAGCTTCTTGGCGATAGTGAACTTGTCGAGGAAACCGACGAGGACCTCGTCGAACAAGGAGACGAAGCTGTCGTCCAAGCGGCCCCTCGCCCTGGCGGCCTCAAGCAATACTACCTGGAGACGTTCCTAGGTGCCGGGCCGCAGGCCGGCATCGTGGACCATCTGGCACAGCCGGCTGATGCTGGCGCTCATCGCCTCCATGGGTCTAGCTTAGCTTCTAGTCAACTGATCTTACGATTCGAGTGATCACTCTTGCCCTTGGTTAGCGTGCGTAGGTGCGTAGGATTTTGTACTACTCCTCGGCCCTCTACTGCACCTGCCTTTGGCTGTATGATAGGTGGGTCAGCCACCCCTTGGGCCCACGTGTCATTCACCCAAAGGCAGTTGCAGTAAGTCAATGAAGCGGCGCCCCCCTCCGTGGCGGTGCAGTATAGTCATCTCACCGGACCTCTAGTTGGGGACAAACAAGAGAAGTTTGATGTTTACTGGTTTATTGGTCCCTTTTGCATTTTGCGCCAAGTTTTGACCTTTGATATAACTAATAAAATGTTAATGCATGTAAACAAAAATGTTGTGTAAGTCACCTTATGAAAACCAAATAATCCCAAAACACTTAGGCATGGCGCATTAACTCCCTCCTTGTTTCATATTTCGTGACATATCAACCAATGAGAGATGTGGGCCATGCATGCTTTCAATGACTTGAGACTACCAAACATGACATGAAGTGTTTAGTTCATTGCATGTAATCCTATTAGTACTCTAGTTAGCAAAAAGACATTAAGTTCTCTTGCCGATAGGAATAAAACACCATGTATTTATTTACAGAGGGAGTAGTACATTTTCTGTGACATGCATTACTAGATATTGCTAGTCAAATACTAAAATCCAGATGGACGTGGTAGTACTCCTAAATCCAGACGGTGGTGCTACTAGTACTAGTAGTAGTACTACCAATGTAGTAGGAGTACTAGCACTGTACTACCCGTTGGTCAAATTATTACGTGCTGCTCCTCACAGTGAAGTGACAAGACCCTGCGCCGGAGATGACACCTGAGTATAGACGCCGTGTTCGGCATACCATAGTCAGCCTCACCATCCGCAGTCACTACCATCATGACTGTAGAGCTAGCCTGCTTACAACTAGCCCTGTTCAACATAATTTCCCGTGCGTAGATGCCTGTGAATTGCACGGAACACCAAGATTGGGGGTGGACGACGCCGGCAGCGGCCATCGCGCCAGATATTTCCACGGCCTTCTAGATGTGGTGGGGAGGAGATAAGGCTGGTTGTGAGAGACAAGGAGTTGTTTGTAAATAGGGAACAAGTGCGGGCATCTTTTTGCAAAAATGGAGAAGCTTGGTTTGTATGCGTCAGATCTAGACCCGACGGCTATTGGTGATAGATGGGAGGCACAACATCATCACCAACTCAGGACCTGTTTGATTCGCAGGTTTTTGAAAACACAGGAATAGGACACGGCAATATTACAAGTTTCAAACTGATATTACAAATGTTAGGAGTAATGATGCACCTACGAAGAGGGAATTACTAGGGAGTTTACGTAAGAACTTTCGTTACTTTAGGTGGATGCAACATTATCGTACAAACTAAAATCCACCGCCCTGACAAGTCACTAATGGGCAAATAAGTTTTAGAGTCTCTGGCCACTTGATGTTTCAAAAACAAATTCAGCTTCTGCGGAGACTTTGTCATTTAGGCTTAGACGCTTGCGGTGATCAGCATGCCATTCATTATTGCGCCAGAGAACGCCAAACCTCATTACCATGAGCACACTTGCCTCCAGAACAAAGAACCTGACCAACTTAATCTCAGATGTGCTGCCTCGTTAGTCGATCAAATCAATTTCTGTAAGATGGATATCAAGGCATTCGATGAGATTGTTATAGTGCAACACACTTTTCACTTTTAGGTCTTTTTTTATCTGCAAAATAAGAGAACATATTAGAGCAGCTAGCTGTATAAGATTGCCATGTCATCAAGAGGTACCAATATCTTTCGCTCATACGATAGGGTTGGCTGGCTAGTGATATTTTTCACTCTCTCTCTCTCTTTTTCTGTTTCCTCTCATTTAACTAGGAGCACATGAAGAGCTTGAGCATTTTTTGCTTTCCACTGTTTGGCCGATGCCATATTTCGCAAAAGTATGCCACATAATATGCATCGATGTCAAATCAAAAGATTTTGGCACCGCTCTCGCGATGTGAGAGAGTTGGCAGCGCTGTGCACACAGACCCACATGTATAAACAAATCAATCAAACCAACTACACCAGCCTCTCACTCTCCCAAACAAGTGTTTTTTTATTTCCTCAGTCCTCTCTCTCTCCCACGCAGTGTTTTTTCATTGCGTGAGTTAATTTGGCACCAGAGCAAAGTAGGTGATCCAAATTGGGGCACCAGGTGAGCAATGGAGGGGCATCGATGCCAAATGCATCACAAGTGAATTTGGCACATGTTTTGGCCTACATAGCCCACTTTTGTACTCCCTCCATCCCAAAATTCTTGCCTTAAATTTGTCTAATCACGGATGTATCTAGTTATGTTTTAGTGTTAGATACATCCGTATCTAAACAAATGTAAGACAAGAATTTTGGGATGGAGGGAATACTACCTTGTATTTAGTATAAAATTTAAGACAAGAATTTGAAATGCCAATGCATGTCACTAAAAATTACACCATTTGAAATTATGTTCAAATACGAATCTAACGATATAGTTCTTAGTGACATGCATTAACATTTTGTCAGTTAAATCTATGGTCAAATTTTGATACTACAAAATTGGAAGAGTAAACCAGGACAGAGGTAGTACTTGCTCTTAGGGCAACCATAGAGTTACTGGAGTAGTCTAAGTTACTTTCCACTATGACTAGCCTAGGCTACTATAGTAGTACAACATAAAAACGATGTAGGTGATCACGTGAGAAAAAATAGTAAAAACATTTCTTTCGGTGCGGTCCATAGATGCAGTTTTGAACACTACACTTGTCATCATAATTTGGGAAAATTACAAAAAAATTGAGCTACGTTGTGATTATTGTTTACTTATAGGAAAGAAGTTTCACCTCGATGAGTAGCTTCTCCGTGCACGGAAAGCATGTAAGGAATCCAATAACTTGATCCAGATTGGGGCCGATAGATTTTAGTGCTAAGATCTTCACTGTGCGCATGGACTGGGTCAAGCTTGTGGGAATCTTTTTCTGGAAGACGGTCGTAAATACATCAAGAAGAAATTTAAAAATGTGAATTTCAAGAAGATGGAGAAGAAGATGAGTGCTGTACCTAAACCATTATGGATCCAATAAAGAGTTCGGAGAATTTGGCAGACGAGTACACCAATGCTGTCAATTTCGGCGCGTCAATGACCCTGATTTTTGTTGGACCTTCTAGATCCGATACAAGCAATCTCTCAAGGAAAGGTGCATTCTCAATGACCATAACGTGGAACAGCTGGAGTGATCTCTTCCCAATTGATGTCTTGTTGTGGGGCCAGCAAGACACATAAATCCATCGGAGATTCGTCGAGGCAATGTGGAGGCTAATGAACCCATGGATCTGCTCAAGATGAAGGTACTCGAGCGTGGTACAGCTGCAGAGCAGGTGCTCCATAGCCTTCTTCGAGATGACAACGTCAAAGAGGTCGAGCTGCTTGAGTTGAGGAGAAGAAGGGCGGGCGCGGCATTAATCTGGGGAAGATAGCAGGAGGTGAAGCTGGCGTGGTGCAGCGTTGGCGTGAGGCAGAGCGCGGGCGGCGGTAGAGAGCGACATCGTCCAGCTTCAAAGCTGAGCTCCTCGAGCTACTCTAGGGCGGGGGATAAGAACCACTCATCGAACTTGGGTTGGACCTTGCAGTTGGTACCGAACATGCGGATGTCAAGGCGTCTAGCTGGCCCAGGGTGCGATGAAAGGATCTTGGAGACTGCGGCCATGCATTTGCAATCCCTGTCCCAGAGGCAGCTGTCGATGGTGAGGTTGAGGGGACGCAGCGCTGGAGGGGGCGCCACCGCCGGGAGAGAAAGGCGGTCCGCACGGCAGATTTGGTGGGGAGGAGGCCGATGATGACGAGCAACATGTCGTCAGGGAGGCTGCTGATGAAGTCCAGGCTCGCCGGATGCGGTTTTGGCTCGAGCCGCCTCCGCTTGTTGGCTGCCTTGCCGTCCATCTCAACCGGCGGCGATGCCGGTGTACACGTGTGCTGGTGTGTGTTGTGTGCTGGGTGTGTGCGAGTGCGTCCTTCTGTGCATGCCGCCGCGCAGCGGTGAATTGTGTGCGAGTGTGTCCTTCACGCGCAAGAAGTGTGTCCTCAATGCGCCCTCAATTTACTAACGTGCGGGGTGCTACCCCGAGTGGTTTCAACTTTGTTTACTTCACCGCGTGTTAGATGGGCCTCTACTTTACTTATTTTCACCCACTGCCACATGGGCCAGCAGACGAAGATACAGAACACGAGCTGACAAGGCCGCATGTGGATTGGTTAACCGATCAACTAAACAATATATGGAGCTACACGCTGACACTGTGAGCGTATAATCCGTCAGTATAGAGAGTTTGAGTGAGAGGGGAGGCCCGTGAGAGATAGCAGAGAGAGAGAGAAAGAGCTACTCCCTCCGTTCGATAATGTAGTTCCAACATTTTTTTTAAAGTCAAACTTTTGAAACTTTGACCAAGTTTATAAAGAAATTACTTATATCTACAATAACAAAGATAAATGATAGTATGAAGTAAGTACATGTTGTGATGAATCTAATGATCGTTCCAGATGTAAATGTTTTTCTCCACATATACCTGGTCAAACTTTTCTGAGGTTTGACTTTTCAAAACATCCATATGCTTATGGACGTGACAGAGTCCCTAACGAGAGAGAGAGAGAGAGAGAGAGAGAGAGTGAAAAAAGTGTGTGTGCTTGTGTGAAAGAGACATGGACAACACACGATAAAAGTAGAGAAAAAGCGTGCATGTGTTATGCAAACATATCACACATGCATCTTCGACAACGGAGGCAAGGCGAGGAGATAGTGTGTGGTTGTTTGGAACCGAGAGAGCAAGACCCCTAGCACGTGGCCAAGAGGGGTCTGCCAAACAAGGGAGAGAGGTCGAGAGAGACATACGGAGAAAATGCAGACATGGGGAGGAGAGAGTGTATGTTTGTCATAGAGAGATCCCCTGGAGATCGTGATGGGACTACATGAGTGGGAGATCGAGTGACAAGGTGTGTGCGCGATAGAAGATGCCCCGAGAGATATCGAGTAGACGTATGGATGGAAGGAGACAATACGTGTGTTCCTAATGGCTAGTTAGAGATAATCATACTTAGGAGGGGGGGGGGAGTGCTTGCGCCTATGATGGAGTGAGGGATTATGGTACTTAGGGGGGTGCGTGTCACATGGAGAGAGAACAAGGGCAGAGATTGTTGGATGGGTCTATATTATAGCGCGAGCGAGACATGTGTATGTGTGAACCAGGGAGATATAAGGTCAGTTTGGCTTGCGTCCTGAGCATCTTTTGCCTGGCCTGGGATTGTGGATGGATTTCATGCATGCTTGTTTGGTTGCTACCCTGTGAAAAAGAAAGCCCGCCTGGACTGGGTTCCCTTGCACTTTAATTAGCCTGGCTGGACTCCAGACACTGCAAGTAGCCTAGCCCAGGCGACCGATTTCGAACGCCTGGCCGTGCCTGGTCGTGCGGCCACGAGGCTAACAACAACATGGATGGATATTAGCATTAAATAATTGCTGCATGGATTGATTGATGGGACATTGATGCTTTGCCTGGCCCAGGCATGAACCAAACGCTTCAGCACAACACAAGCCTGGCCAGGCAGAAATATTTTACATCTCACATCCACACCAGGCGGTACTGGCCATCAAGGCATGAGGGTCGGGTCACGAACCAAACTGACCAATAAAGTTTGAGAGAGATTGAGGAGCCCCGATAAGGCCGAGTGGTGCGTCAGATAGCTGAGAGGGGGAAAGAGATATTCCATCCGCTCGATAATGCAGTGCATGTAAATTTTTTAGAAGTAAAACTTTGGAAACTTTGATCAGGTTTACGCAAATGTTATTTATATCTACAATACCAAAGATACATCATACAAAACTTTGTCTCATGGTGAATCTAATGGTATATGTTTGCCGTACCAGATGTAATTGTTTTTCTCCACGTACATGGTCAAACTTTGTGATGTTTGACTTTTCAATAAATCTATATGCTATGGACCGAGGAGAGTGCCTAAGTCGAGACAGATCAAGTGCGTGTGAAGGATAATGGGTAAGTGTGCAAAAAGAGTATGTGTGTGAAAGAGAAAGTGACAACAAACGATAAATTAGAGAGTGTGTGTGTTTTTTTGTTTCTTATGTGAACATATCACGCATGCATCTCCAAGATGGAAAAGCGAGGCGAGGAGATACACGAAGATAGCTAGTGTGTGATTGTTTGCAATGGAGAGAGACACCCTTGTAGCACATGTCCAATATAGGTCTGGCCAACAAGGAACAAAGGTCGAGAGGCACACATGGATGGCATGGACGCATGGGGAGGGAGAGAGGGTGTGTTTGTGATAGAGAGATCCCCTCGAGATCGTGAGGGGACTATATGGGTGGGAGATCGAGGGAGTGCGTGCGCAATAGAAAGATGCCCCGAGAGAAATCGAGATAGACCATGCACATGTTTGTGATGGAGACTAAGATTAGCTAGTCATATACATATAGGGGGGACTGCATGTGCCTACAATTGAGTGAGAGACCATCATACTTGGCTAGCTAGGCATGAGATTGTGTGTGTGTGTGCGTGTGAGATGGAGAGAGAACGAGGGAGAGAGATAGAGTTTTAGATGGGCCTATTGAGCGAGTGAGATATGCATGTGT
>NC_041385.1:676648129-676669992 GCF_002162155.2 Triticum dicoccoides | reverse complement strand
GATGGTGTATATATGCATGCGAACTAGAAAGACCCCCCCCCACACACAAAGAGAGAGAGAGATGGAGAGAAATGGAGAGGTACCAACAAGGTTTTTGTGTCAGATGCATGCGACAGAATTGAAGATTATCGGAGAGAGAGAGAGAGAGAGAGAGAGAGAGAGAGAAAGAGAGAGAGAGAGAGAGAGAACAGGAGTCCGGGAGAGGGGGGTCGCTTTTTATGCATCAACGACTAACATAAACCATGTTTTGATATAAACTTGCATTCAAATATTTAAATTGGAGAACATGTTGTCTGCAATCCACACATGAACGGATATATGCGTATATCAAACAAGTTCATTAATTTGACTTTCAACATGTTCATGGAGTACTATAATACTGTACAACATGCTACTCGATTGAGGTGTTCAATTTTGGATTTAGTTCACTATTTTGACCTAGTGAACGAGCTATTTCATTGAATCGAGATATTTCATTTTGGGTTTGATTCGCGTTTTTGAGTGGGTCAACTATTTGTCATATAGTAAATCGCTAGCAACGAGCATGTAAAAACACATTACTCTCGAGCATCATCTCTCCATCTAAAAAAGAAGTGGCAAGCTAATATTTCAAAATTTGATTCGAATCGAGTTGGTAAGGTAGACATGGATGCTCGTTCTCCCAAAATTTGAACGAACCGTTAAACATCCTCTCTACTTGGTGGAATTCGCCCGAGGAAATAAATGGGAGACGCAAAATTCCGTCCTATGTGGGACACACATCAATTGGCCCATTGTACATCGAGGGTAGGTTCGTAACTTCATCCAAGTGCGCCTTCTCCTTGGCCGAAATGACATGTGCCAAATAATTCATATACCATGGTCGGCAAAACACGCTCTCCTCGCCCGAAATTGCCCGCACCCACTATAGTTCAAAACACGCCCTCCTCGCCCGAAATCGCTCCCGCCCACTATTTGGGGAGAAGCAAAGTTACTCTACTAATCCCGACCCTCAGTACACAGACCCAAGCCGAGAAGCCTATAGGCAAGGGCAGAACTGTATCCCCCCCTCACATTTCAGAAAAATGCGTCCGTAAGACATGGTTCCACTCCCCTCCCAATTCCCCCCGCCCCCCATTCGTACCTCGTGGGTGCCAAATCACCTTCTCCCCGGGAAGCTCCCTTCTCTCGAGCCGCGAAACCTCAGCCCCACCTCCATGGCACCCCCACCGCACCAATTTCACAGCCACCCTCCTCCCTAATGTCGGAGATGCTGTCCATTTGCCATCATGCACTGGGTCGTGTGCCTCTTACTTCATGCTGCTGGTGCTGCCTCGACGACGGCCGCGTGAACCGTACCGGAGCCGATTCACCCCAGCCGTTGTTCATGGCGCCGGAGCGGCTCCAACTTTGGATCCGTCCAGAGTCCTGGCGCTGCTTCCCCATAGCCGCCGGTCGCCACCACAACCGCGCCGGCCTCACCGACTCGGTTGTTGTTTGACCTGCCTACTTCACCATGCCTACTAGATAGGTTGCACCCTCATCTCAAATCACTTTATTTAGGCGTTAGTTGTTTGAATTTTTATTCTAGGCCAATCAATTCCCAATGGGAAGCAGCACCCCTCGAGGCGGCGAAGCTCCTAGGCTACCAGTTGGCTGGTGTCTAACGTAAGGGTGCGGGGCCGCAAATTTGCCGCGGAAGCAGCACTTAGATGGCTATATTTTAGAGTTGCGTGGGTTGAAGGTACTGCCGCCGATGGATCTGGATGACGGGGAGTCTTTGTGGATTGGCCCGGGGGTGGCGGGGTTTTGGCCGGGGCCACGGATAGCGGAGGCAGGCTTCTCTGCCGTTGGTCGCTGGCTCTTCGGTGAAGATTCCGAACAGTGTTAGCCGGGAGGCACAAGACGGCCATCAAGCCATCCGGCGTAGATCAGACAATACCAAAATAAAATAAAATCGTGTGACCCCAATTTAGTCTTCAGTCAAAAGACGTGTGACCACTCTCGTACCTTGCTGTTGATCTCTTAGTGTATTTCTTCAGATCAAAGAGATATGTCGTTCTTAACATTATGCATTATCTGCATCTTCAGACACACCGTCTTCCCACTCACCGCAACTGCTCCAACAAGGGAGGCATACACCAAAAGGGAGCTATAGTCCCCACTCAATAGTTCCCTATATCAAATGCGCATGCCCGACATGGACAGCCACAACAACTGCAGGGCCATCGACAAGTCAGCACATGATGCTCACTCCTATGGATGGCAGCCAGATAGGTTGTACCCTCATCTTACTTGTGTGCAACATTTATGGCTTTGTTATTCATCTAAGCATGGAAAATAGATCATCACATTTCACTGTATATTCATGTTGATCTCTTACGGGTCTTGTTCAGGAGTTAACGTTGTTCCATAGTTCAGCTAAGATACTTGTTCTTTAGGTAACGCTGTTCCATAGTTATCATCCATCAGCCAATGCTATCCCACAGGCTGGTGATTATAGTATTATACCACTTCTAGTATTACCTATGTTGTTCTTTAATACTTTTGTGTGCCATCTAGTTAATCTCGAGTACAAACGATACATATTCTGTAGCTTTCATCTGTGTTGTCCCTTTAGTTTATGGGACCTGTTGCTGCTAGTTAACCCCAGTCCTACTATTTATGTCATCTCCTACAGGCACTCATTACATAAATCTAACTATTATTTGTCTTCCATGCATGTCAGATATAATTGCACACACTGATATATCCACAAGAACCTCACGGAGCAATGTAAAGGCCAATAAACTTGATGTCAATGATACCCAATATGATGGAACATGTAAAGGCAGTTCTTTAGAAGACTTGCAGAAAGATGATGAATCCTCTTCACCCCACAAGGTCCTTGCTCTAACTTGGCCTGTGATATGGGTACAACATGCATATAATGTCCTGGAGTGTATCTACTCTGTTGCAATGCCATGTGCTTAGCATGCTGATCATGCATGTAAATATGTCATGCCTTCCTGTTTTTCAGTACCTATTCCATTCATGATAACATGTTTTCAAATTCAAGTACTGTCATTCTACTCTATCGCAATGCCATCGGCTTAATTTGGACATCATGCTTCTGAATATCTTATGCATTGTTATTCATCAGTATGTACTTCATCTGTCTACGATACCATGTTTTTTTTTACATTGAAGTGATGTTCTAGTGCTCTGTTGCAATGCCATCTTAGTTTCCCAATAATACACGTGTATGTTGCCTTAGTTATTTCTGTATGTATTCCGCTAGCATACATTTTTACATTCAACTAGTGTTTTTTGCTGTGTTGTCCTGTCGTATCCCTAGCTCTTACACCATACCCCCTCCGTCCGGATTACATGTTGCCGAAATGGATAAAAAATGATGTATATAGAACTAAAATACGCCTAGACCCATCCATTTTTTTCCGGATGGAGGGAATACATGTCAATATGTCATGCCTTTCTATTCTTCAGTACCTATTCCATCTCTTTGCTGTCGCACGTTTTATAATTAAAGCACCATTCTTCTATATAAGGCATGCAAGGGGAAGACGACTATGTTAGAATCTGAAGGGTTACAAACAAGGCCTTTGCAAAAGATCCAAACGCCAGGAGATAATAAACCAACTCCAGTTTTTATAGATACTGCTCCAGCACAGAGAAACCCAACTCCTACTGATAATAAGCAGATTCCAGTGGCCAAAGAACTAGTCCGCTCCAGTCCAGCAAAAATATGTCAACTCCATTCTAAGAAGCGTATGCGTATCCTTGCATCATGAAATTTTATAGCATGCTGATCATATTTTCTACATGTTTCTTACCCATCTCTCTTTTAGAAAAATAAGCTTAACAGATAGAAAAATTTCTGCAATGGTATCATTTATGAGGAAAGATTCTTGCAGGAATTCTCTGTGCTCCAATGTAGATGTAAGTACCTGTTGTATATCACTATATTTTTACATCAGCATGTATTTTGTTAATCGGCGTGAATCCAACCTTTATCTGATCTAAATTTAGTTGTAGCAAAATGTATGATTAAAGGCCACAATGTTGATTTTTGTAAGGAAAACTTCCTGGTAGTTTTGCATCCTGAGCTGCATGAGTGTACTATCTCATATTAGTGGGTTTGAATACTTTGGTTCTACAGTGGGTTTTTAGTGTTTTTTACTGTGTTGTCCTGTTGTATCCCTAGCTCTTACATCATACTCCATCCGTCCGGATTACATGTCGCAGAAATGGATAAAACTGGATGTATCTAGAACTGAAATACGCCTAGACCCATCCATTTATTTCCGGATGGAGGGAATACATGTCAATATGTCATGCCTTTCTATTCTTCAGTACCTATTCCATCTCTGCTATAGCATGTTTTATAACTGAATAACCATTCTTCTATATAAGGCATGCAAGGGGAAGACGGCTATGTTAGAATCTGAAGGGTTACAAACCAGGTCTTTGCAAAAAATCCAAACGCCAGGAGATAATAAACCAACTCCATTTTTGATAGATACTGCTCCAGCACAGAGAAACCCAACTCCCACTGATAATAAGCAGATTCCAGTGGCCAAAGAACTAGTCCGCTCCAGTCCAGCAAAAGAATGTCAACTCCATTCTAAGAAGCGTGTGCGTATCCTCGCATCATGAAATTTTATAGCATTCTGATCATATTTTCTACATGTTTCTTACCCATCTCTCTTTTAGAAAATAAGGTTAAACGATAGAAGACTTCCTCCATTGGGATCGTATTCGAGGAAAATATCTTGCGGGAATTCTCTGTGTTCCAATGCTGATGTAAGTACCGGTTGTATATCACTATATTTTTACATCAGCATGTATTTTGTTAATCGGCATGAATCTAACCTTTATCTGATCTAAAATTAGTTGCAGCAAAATGTTAAAGGCGCCAATGTTGATTTTTGTAAGGAAAACTGCCTGGTAGTTTTGCATACTGAGCTGCATGAGTGTACTATCTCATATCACGCACATTACAGAAACGTAGTGCTTCTCTGGTTGCCCGTTCATTCATTGTGTCAATGTTGCTTTCGTATTACCTTACCTGGCTGATGATAGCTGTGCCATATTGTGTTAATTTGGTGTAGGCTAGTTGCCCAAACGTTCGTTGTGTCAATGTTGCTTTCCTATTATCTGACTTGGCCAATGATAGCAATGCTAGTGTGTTAATTTTGTGCAGGCTGCTGAAGATAAGAAGACAAACTCTAAAAACAGCAAGGCAACCCCATTGTTTCTTTCCAGTAAATCTAGGCCAGGTAATATAGCAATAACTCATGATTAATCTGTTTGGTTCCCGTCCTAATTTATGTTATGATGCAGTGGTCGAGACACTCTCCACTATCAATAATACAAGCCAGCCAAAATCGCAATCTGAATCTGTTCAGTATCCTCTGTCTCGAATGCAACGGAATAAATGCATGTTTGTGAACCAATTAATGGCTAAAGCAATGATGGAAATGGTGGATGAATCAGAGGTGCAGAGTCATGCGACACAACAACTGATCAATGTTTTCAGAGACAGTGTAGCAAAGCAGCAAGAACTTGCCCACATGCTTATGGGCGTCATCTGTGCTGAGGTTGAAGATTGTGACATTGTAGATGGTTAGGTTCTACCCATTTATTTGCACTGGCATCAATCTTTGATTGCCCAGTGGATGTAATTTCCTGTAATATATGCTGGATGTGCAACGTTATTCCCTGTATGCCATTCCTTAACTTGATCGGTTTTGGTCCTGTGCATACTTGCTCGTCGTAATGGGCTCAAATTATCTAATTTGGCCTAAAGACATGTACGAACTTTAGTGTTCCCATTAAGTTAATGGGCCGTTACTAGGCCGAAAGTTAATGGTCGGCCCTCTTACCTCCCGGGTCGTTAACATGTCGACATCAAAGTGGGTAACAGGTGGGCCCAATTTATTTCACGGGCCGTTAACAGGCCGTTACTAAGTTTGGGCTACATATGGCCCAACTATACTGTAGGCCTTTAGCAGGCCGAAAGAGACAGTGGTCTTGTACTGGACCATGAAGAGCATGGGCCGCTAAGAGGCCGAAAGTCAGGTCGTATTGTAAATGGCCCAACTGTGTTGTGGGCCTTTAGTAGGCCGAAAGAGAAACCAGGCTGGTATTGGACCATGAAGGGCATGGGCCGTTAAAAGGCCAAAACTAAGGTCCGACTAAAAATGGCCCAACTCATTTATGATCCGTTAACATGACAAAAGGCACACAGGGCCGGGAATTGGCCCAACACTTAAATGGGTCGCTAAAAGGCCAAAACCTAGGTCCGACTACAAATGGCCCAACTGATTTATGGGCCGTCAGCAGGCTGAAAGTGACACCGGGCCGGAAATTGGCCCAACACTTAAATGGGCTGCTAAAAGGCCGAAACTCAGGTCCGACTACAAATGGCCCATCAGATTTATGGGCCGTCAACAGGCTGAAAGACACACCAGGCCGGAAATTAGCCCAACATTTAAATGGGTCGCTAAAAGGCCGAAAGATGTACATCCTGAAAATTGGCCCATCCATTGAATGGGCCGTTAACATGCCAAAATCTCATCTGGCCGATATTGAGCACAAATATATAGCGGGCTGTTAACGGGCTCGAACTGACGATGGGCTGCAATGGTGTCAAATCTTTAACGGGCCGTTGACGGGACGAATTGGCACATCTCGTATGGGCCGTGGGCTTAAATGGACCTGACACAAGTAGGCCTTATATGGGCCGGCCTGCTAATTTTTACTGGGCCAGCCTTTTTCACCGGAATGGTCCACTGTTGGGTCGTGCCACGTGTCAACCTATCATAGGTTCCTCTTGTCCAATGAGTGGATGACATCTGTCCCAACGGTGAGAAAACACGTGTTTCCTGCGGCCAATGATGATTTTACATGTGGAAAATTCCCATTGGTCCGGGCTATTAACGGGTTATCGGATCCAAAACCGGACCCGATAGCTTAACAGCGTTATGTTACGGTGGATGCCACGTGTCGGTAACCCTTGACGAAAGCACTTCTATGACGCGCGATTTATCGTCAAGGAAGTGGACACTTCCGTGATGATAATTTTCGTAATGTCATGGAACACTTCTACGACAGCACATGTATGACTATCTTGATTCTATCATAAAATCGTCATGGATGTACATGCATGACAAAAAACGTGACCTACTATGACAAACACGTATCATCATGGAAGTGTATTTTTTTTGTAGTGAATGTTGAAAGCAATATTATCCAAACTCTGACACCGGAAGAACACATAAAAGAGTCCTTCCGGAACACTCCAACATCGTGAAAATAAGAAGGTACGTGATACGGTAAGTAAACGGACTCCGAAAAATCCGTAAAAATATTTTTTGTGAGTTTTGGAATATTTAGAAAATTACGAAAATAAGAAACTTCTAGGAAGTGTACCCTAGTGGGCACAAGATACCAGGGCACGCCTGGATTGCCAAGCGCGCCCAGGTGGGTTGTGCCCACCTCGGGTACCTTCCGGACTCCATTTTTCTTCTGCTTGCTTATTTCCCAACATAAAAAATCTTTATATACCCCCCAAACCTATTGATCACCGTATCATGGAGAAATATTCTGTTTTCTTTTCCTTGATATTTTCTATCAGATCCCATCTACCATGGCCGCTTCCAGCTCCTCAAAGGACAAGTTCTTCAAGAATGTCATCAACCCGTATTTGCACGAGGTGGTGCAGCACCCTCAGGTTATCCAGATGCATGAGGGGGTGCTTCACCTCCGCGATGTGCCAGGTCCTAAGGGGACGGGAACGATGGAGGACAGGCTTGAGGCTATGGAGCAGGAGGTCTTCCGGTGCAAGGGGATGGCGGAGCATGGACTCAATGCCAATCACCTCATGATCACGGACCTTTCCCATGATCTCAAGGTGGATGGCAAGTCCATGAAGGACATCTTCTTCACCCTCAACGAGCAAATCAACTTCCTCCAAAGCCAGATCTACGATCTCCAAAACCAAGTCTTTGAATATGAGGCGAGGTTTAAAGGTATGAGTTTAGCTGCCGGTTGCAGGACCCATGAAACTCACTCCTCCTCTTATGATGGTGGACCTCTACCATGGAAACCCGAGGACAAGATCTCTTCTTCATCACCACAACCATCTTCTTCATCACCAAAAGAAAACTGAGTATCGGGTATGGGCACCCTCCTTGGTTTCTGCCAAGCTTGGGGGAGGTGCCCTGGTATCGTATCACCCCACTATTTTTTGCCTTTACTTATTTCAGTTCGATATTTTGATTTAGATGAATAAAAGTTTAGTTTGTCCCTTTCTTTTCGAGAGTTTGCTTAGTGATCTATCCTTGTAATCGTGTGCGAGATATATATTAAAGTTTAGTTTGAGTTCTTGCTTTCTTCACTTTCTTTTTGCAATAAAAAGAAAGGAAATAAATCAAGAAGATCATATGCTAATCTTATGGTAGGTGTTGACACCACATAAGCAAAATTATAAGTAGAAAATTTTATTAGAGATTGACAAACACAGCGTTAGTCGATGATGCAAATCATGAAAGAATTAATAAGGGAAGAGAAGATACACATATAAATACACTATCCTAGAAATCTTTTGTGATTGTGAGCCCCCATCAAAATATTATATGCCAAAATTGTTGACGTTGGACAAGGAAGACAACTTAATGATTTATGTTTGTTCATATTCACATAGAAGTCATATTGTCATATATCCTTTAACACGTGGTTCTTGCCCCCTATCTCTGCTAGCCAAAAATTCCACACTAAGTAGAGATACTACTTGTGCATCCAAAAACCCTTAAACCCAAATCTTATTTTCAAGAGTCCACCATACCTACCTAGGGATTGAGCAAGACCCCTCAAGTAAGTTGTCATCGGTGCAATAAGGCAATAAAAATTGCTTCTAAAAGTATGAGATCATTTAGTGTAAGAGAAAATTGAGCGTTGTATGAACTTGTGATGGTGAAGAATAAAAGCGACAGACTGCATAATAAAGGTTGCCATCACAAGGGGCAATACAACCTGACGTTCCTTTGCACTAAGGGGTTGATCATACAAACAAATAAGCACATGGCAACCTCTGCTTCCCTCTGCGAAGGGCCTACCTTTTACTTTTATGCAAAGAGTCAAAGTTTTTCTCTCTATTCCTTTTTATTTTTCTCCTTTGGCAAGCATCATGTGGTGAGGAAATATATAGGCACATATGTCCAGTTGAATATGGGTAGCATGAATTATTATTGTTGACATCACCCTTGAGGTGAATACGTTTGGAGGCAAAACTATAAGCCCTTATCTTTCTATGTGTCTGGTTGAAACGTTTTGCTCATGTGTATGCGGTGAGTGTTAGCAATCATAGAAGACTATATGATGGTTGAGTATATGGACTTGCCAAAAAGGCTCCGATATGTGACCCTTCCTGAAAAGATGATGAATTGTAGTTGCAAAGTTGACTGAGAACATAGTTTTTTGTTCCTAAGAGTTTATATGCTTTATACTTGGACAGTGTGAGGAATTGTTACTTATTCATGAGAAGTCTATGACAAAAGTTCTATGATAAAAGTTTTATGTTTAAGTACGTTGCTGTTATAATAATTCACGTGATGCTTCTATGTTCGTATTTTGTTTTTATTTCGATTTCGGTTTTCGCTTGAGGACAAGCAAGGTCTAAGCTTGGGGGAGTTGATACATCCATTTTGCATCATGTTTTCCTACTATTATTTATGATGTTTTTATGCAAAATAATGCTATTTGTAGTAATTCTAATGCCTTTTCTCTCATAATATGCAAGGTACACACAAAGAGGGAGAATTCCGGCGGCGAGAAATCTGGACCTGGAAAAGCTACGTCAGGCCACCTATTTTGCACAACTCCAAACAAGCTGAAACTTCATGAGGATTTTTTATGGAATAAATGAGAAATGCTGGAGCAAATAAGTACTCGAGGGGGCCACCCTGGTGAGCACAGGACACCAGGGCGTGCCTGGGCCCCCAGGCGCGCCCTGGTGGGTTGTGCTCATCCAGGCCCACCTCCGGTGCCCATATTCTCGTATATAAGTCATTTTGACCTAGAAAAAAAATAAGGAGAGTACTTTCGGGACGGAGCACCTCCGTCTCGAGGAGGAACTTGGGCAGGAGCACTTTTGCCCTCCGGTGGAGCGATTCGTGCTTGTGGGTGACTAGTAGTGTTGATTACATCTTGTAGTTGATTACTATATCGTTTATTTGGTGGAAGATTGTATGTTCAGATCCATTATGCTATTTAATACCCCTCTGATCTTGAGCATGATTATCATTTGTGAGTAGTTACTTTTGTTCTTGAGGTCACGGGAGAAATCATGTTGCAAGTAATCATGTGAACTTGATGTGTGTTCGATATTTTGATAGTATGTATGTTGTGATTCCCTTAGTGGTGTCATGTGAACATCGACTACATGACACTTCACCATATTTGGGCCTAAGGGAATGCATTGTGGATTAGTAATGAGATGATGGGTTGCGAGAGTGACAGAATCTTAAAGCCCGGTTTATGCGTCATTCCGTAAGGGACCGATTTGATCCAAAAGTTTAATGCTTTGGTTAGAATTTATTTTAATACTTTTCTCGTAGTTGCGGATGCTTGCGAGAGGGTTAATCATAAGTAGGAGGCTTGTTCAAGTAAGAACAACACCTAAGCACCGATCCACCCACATATCAAATTATCAAAGTAGCGAACACAAATCAAACCAACATGATGAAAGTGACTAGATGAAATTCCCGTGCGCCCTCAAGAACGCTTTGCTTACTATAAGAGACCGTTTTGGCCTGTCCTTTGCGTCAAAAGGATTGGGCTATGTTGCTGCACTTTTGTTACTACTATCATTACTTGCTCGTTACAAAATAACTTGCTATCAAACTACTTTGTTACTTAAAATTTCAGCACTTGCAGACATTACCTTGCTGAAAACCACTTGTCATTTCCTTCTGCTCCTCGTTGGGTTCGACACTCTTACGTATCGAAAAGAGCTACAATTGATCCCCTATACTTGTGGGTCATTAGTGAGCAAGCGAGTTGGATGCACACCCGCTTAGTTTCTGTTTGAGCTTTCATAAACTTATAGCTCTAGTGCATCCGTTGCATGGCAATCCCTACTCACTCACATTGATATCTATTGATGGGTATCTCCATAGCTCGTTGATACGCCTAGTTGATGTGAGACTATATCCCTCTTTTTGTCTTCTCCACAACCACCATTCTATTCCACCAATAGTGTTATGTCCATAGCTCACGCTCATGTATTGCGTGAAAGTTGAAAAAGTTTGATCATACTAAAGTATGAAACAATTGCTTGGCTAAAACCGGGGTTGTGCATGATTTGAATATTTTGTGTAATGAAGATGGATCATAGCCAGACTTTATGATTTTGTAGGGATATGCATTTTTGGCCATGTTATTTTGAGAAGACATAATTGCCTAGTTAGTATGCTTGAAGTATTATTATTTATATGTCAATATTAAACTTTTGTTTTGAATCATACGGATCTGAACATTCATGACATAATAAAGAAATTACATGGATAAATATGTTAGATACATTCCACAACAAAAATTCTATTTTTATCATTTACTTACTCGAGGACGAGCAGGAATTAAGCTTGGGGATGCTTGATACGTCTCCAACGTATCTATATATTTTTATTGTTCCACGCTATTATATTATCCGTTTTGGATGTTTTATATGCATTAATATGCTATTTTATATTTTTGGGACTAACCTATTAACCTAGAGCCTAGTGCCTGATTCTGTTTTTTTCCTTGTTTTAGAGTTTCGTCGAAAAGGAATACCAAACGGAATAAAACTTTTGCGATGATTTTTCTTGGACCAGAAGACATCCAAAGGACTTGGAGTGCAAGTCAGAGTAGCTACGAGGCGGACACAAGGACGGAGGGCGCGCCCAAGGTGGTAGGGCGCGCCCCACCCTTGTGGGCCCCTCGTGACTCCACTGACCTATTTCTTCCGCCTATATATTCTCATATATCCCAAAACCAACAGAGGGAGCCACAAAAACACTTCTCCACCGCTGCAACCTTCTGTACCTGTGAGATCCCATCTAGGGGCCTTTTCCGGCGTCCTGCCAGAGGGGGATTCGATCATGGAGGGCTTCTACATCAACACCATTGCCCTTCCGATGAAGCGTGAGTAGTTTACCACAGACCTAGGGTCTATAGCTAGTACCTAGATGTCTTCTTCTCTCTCTTTGATTCTCAATGCCATGTTCTCCTCGATGTTCTTGGAGATCTATTTGATGTAATACTTTTTTGCTGTGTGTTTGTTGAGATCCGATGAATTGTGGATTTATGATCAACTTATCTATGAATATTATTCGAATCTCCTCCGAATTCTTATATGCATGATTTCATATCTTTGTAAGTCTCTTCGAACTATCGATTTGGTTTGGCCTACTAGATTGGTTTTTCTTGCAATGGGAGAAGTGCTTAGCGTTGGGTTCAATCTTGCGGTGTCATTTCCCAGTGACAGTAGGGGCAACAAGGCACGTATTCTATTGTTGCCATTGAGGATAAAAAGATGGGGTTTTCATCATATTGTTTGAGTTCATTCCTCTACATCATGTCATCTTGCTTAATGCGTTACTCCGTTCTTTATGAACTTAATACTCTAGATGCATGCTGGATAGCGGTCGATGTGTGGAGTAATAGTAGTAGATGTAGAATCGTTTCGGTCTACTTGACACGGTGATACGTGCTGTCTACTACACAACCTTCTTCTTGTAGACGTTGTTAGGCCTGCAAGTGCACAGGCAGTGGCGGAGCCAGCGTTGAACCATTGGGTTCAGATGAACCCAATGAGATTCGCTACTTACGTGCATGTCATGTACGACATATAAGGCCTGACCCCAATAAAAACTTAAGTCTGACCCCATCAAGCTACTAACACCACATAATTAGATAAATAAAAGGCCCAAAAGCCTAGGCATCTTCGTTACTAGTACTAGACCAATACATGTATGACATCTAAAAAAATCAGTCAATACCTGTACGAGGAATACACGGACGACAGCCGCACGCCTCGTCGCTTTCCAACTCGCCTCGCCTCTCTCCGCCGTCTCGCCCAGTTTTTTCGTTAGGCCGTCGCTTCGGTCCTCATCTCGACGCCGACGCCCGACGGCAAATAGCGTCGAAGCGCTCCGCTCAACTGCAGTCTAATTCGAGGCAGTAATATCACCTCCACATCTTCCCTCCATACGTTCTACCCAATCTAAATCTAATAGCCTAGTACGGGAACTTTTTGCCCTAATTTTCTAATTCTTATTTTCATGGACTTTCATTGATGCAGGCTATGGAAAGATATTTTTCCAAGAAGAGAAGTCGATCACCAGACCCAGATAATGATGCGGGGACATCGAGGTCACCTGTCAGATGTAAGCAAACTGCATCAAATGTCACTGCGAGTAGTCTTCCAAAGCCTTCTATCCACAAAGAGATTAATTTAGATGAATTGCCCTACGATCCGGCTGATCGGAAGAGAATTTCGGAGTACACAAGAAATCCTAAAAAGCAAGATGAGATTAGGCGACGATATTTAACAAGGGGACCTTACAGGCCGCCGTCTACTTTTGTTTATCCACAGAAGGACATTGGAGATACTCGACGAAGATTTAATCCAGACTGGTTTAAAGATTATGGTCGTTGGCTTGAGTATAGTGACAAGGTGCATAAGGCCTTTTGTTTGTGCTGTTATCTTTTCAGAGATAATAATGAGGGACAAGCTGGGAGTGATGCATTTGGAATTAATGGTTGGAACGGTTGGAACAAGAAAAGTAGGCTGGATACCCACGAGGGTAAAGGTAATGTTAACAACTTTCATAATGTAGCAGTAAAACAGTGTGATGCTTTGATGAATCAAGATCAATCAATTCGGGTAGCTCTCGATAAGCAAACTAATCTTACAAAAAAGCAAAATCAAATTCGGCTTAATGCTTCAATTGATTTTGTTAGATACTTGTTGCATCAAGGCTTAGCTTTCCGAGGCCATGACGAAACAGAAGAGTCAAAATATAAGGGAAACTTTCGTGAGTTGGTAAAAACTTTGGCAAATCAAAATGATGATATACGGAAGGTAGTTCTTGAGAATGCTCCACAAAATTGCAAGTGGGTATGTGGAGATATTCAGAAGGAAATTGCCAACAATTTTTCCAAGGTAACATCATCGTTAAATTATATTTCCTACTATTTTTGTTGTCTTACAAGTTACACTAATCTCTAATGATGCCCTTATTGTTTTGCACAGATAACTTTGAATTCTATTATTGAAGAAATTGGAGGTGATGTGTTTAGTTTGTTGATTGATGAAGCTGCTGAAATATGAAGTTTATTTTGGTACTACTTTTATCTATAATATGTAAACAAGTGATTTTATAATTTCATCCCATCGGTATGTTATGCACTCTTATTTTTTTAAGTGTCAAATATGTGTGATAAGTGATATCATATTTATTGTGCTTTCTTTGACTGATATAATCCCATTGCAATTTGTCACAAAATAGGACTAAGTTCATAAAAAAAATCAGAACTAGTTAGTGAATGAACCCATTGGCGAAAATTTCTGGCTCCGCCCTTGTGCACAGGTTTGTAGGACAGTAGCAAATTTCCCTCAAGTGGATGACCTAAGGTTTATCAATCCGTGGGAGGCATAGGATGAAGATGGTCTCTCTCAAGCAACCCTGCAACCAAATAAAAAGAGTCTCTTGTGTCCCCAACACACCCAAAACAATGGTAAATTGTATAGGTGCACTAGTTCGGCGAAGAGATGGTGATACAAGTGCAAAATAGATAGTAGATATAGGTTTTTGTAATCTGAAATTTTTAAAACAGCAAGGTAGCAAGCGATAAAAGTGAGCGTAAACGGTATTGCAATGGTAGGAAACAAGGCCTAAGGTTCATACTTTCACTAGTGCAAGTTCTCTCAACAATAATAACATAGATAGATCATATAACAATCCCTCAACATGCAACAAAGAGTCACTCCAAAGACACTAATAGCGGAGAACAAACGAAGAGATTATGGTAGGGTACGAAACCACCTCAAAGTTATCCTTTCTGTTCTATCTATTCAAGAGATTGTAGTAAAATAACATGAAGCTATTCTTTCCGCTCAATCTATCATAGAGTTCATACTAGAATAACACCTTAAGACACAAATCAACCAAAACCCTAATGTCACCTAGATACTCCATTGTCACGTCGAGTATCCGTGGGCATGATTATACGATATGCATCACACAATCTCAGATTCATCTATTCAACCAACACAAAGTACTTCAAAGAGTGCCCCAAGGTTTCTACCGGAGAGTCAAGACGAAAACGTGTGCCAACCCCTATGCATAGGTTCATGGGCGGAACCCGCAAGTTGGTCACCAAAACATACATCAAGTGGCACATGATATCCCATTGTCACCAGAGATAAGCACGGCAAGACATACATCAAGTGTTCTCAAATCATTAAAGACTCAATCTGATAAGATAACTTCAAGAGGAAAACTCATTTCATCACAAGAGAGTAGAGGGGAGAAACATCATAAGATCCAACTATAATAGCAAAGCTTGCGATACATCAAGATCGTGCCATAGAGAGAACACGAGAGAGAGAAATCAAACACATAGCTACTGGTACATACCCTCAGCCCCGAGGGTGAACTACTCCCTCCTCGTCATGGATAGCGCCGGAATGATGAATATGGCCACCGGTGATGGGTTCCCTCTCCGGCAGGGTGCCGGAACGGGCTCCCGAGAGGTTTTTGGTGGCTACAGAGGCTTGCGGCGGCGGAACTCCCGATCTATCTTCTGTTCTGATGTTTTTAGGGTACGTAGGCTTATATAGGCGAAAGAAGTCGGTTGGGGGAGCCTCGAGGGGCCCACTAGAGGGTAGGGCGCGCCCCCTATCTCGTGGCCTCCTCGATGCTCTTCTGACGTGAACTCCAAGTCTACCGGATCATATTCTTCCTAAAAATCACGCTCCCGAAGGTTTCATTCCGTTTGGACTCCGTTTGATATTCCTTTTCTTCGAAATACTGAAACAGGCAATAAAACAGCAATATGGACTGGGCCGCCGATTAGTAGGTTAGTCCCAAAAGTAATATAAAAGTGTATAATAAAGCCCATAATCATTCAAAACAGATAATAAAATAGCATGAATGCTTCATAAATCATAGATACGTTGGAGACGTATCAGCATCCCCAAGTTTAATTCCTACTCGTCCTCGAGTAGGTAAATGA
Organism: Triticum dicoccoides; assembly: GCF_002162155.2. Taxonomy (NCBI): domain Eukaryota; kingdom Viridiplantae; phylum Streptophyta; class Magnoliopsida; order Poales; family Poaceae; genus Triticum; species Triticum dicoccoides. Next base: position 676,653,729 of record NC_041385.1, on the reverse strand, counting down.
TAAAGAAAGAATTTATGAAGTGTGAATGCTAGAAGGTGCCCAAGTTTGATCAATGATAATTTCAATAACCTTTTCTAGCATGATTATATGTCATAACAGTAGTTCATCTCATAAAACTTTTCACGATCAAGTAACAGGCTATTCACATGTTAAAGCATAGACCATAAACTTTCTTGAAAACTAGCAAACTTCATTCTTAGTCATCAAACAGTTGCAATTCATCTTATTTTCAGGAATAGCAAACTCCATATACTCAACTATCATATAGTCTTCTACAATTGCTAACACTCACGCAATACTAATGGTTATGGAGTTTTAATCGGACACTGAGAAAGATAGGGGCTTATAGTGTTGCCTCCGAACGTATTCACCTTTGGGTGATGTCAACAATAATAGTTAATGCTAACTTACATTCAATTGGATATATATATCATGATCACCCCAACACAAAGTGCTTGCCAAAGGATAAAATGAAAAGGGAAAGGTGAAGATCACCTTGACTCTTGCATAAAGTAAAAGACATAAAGTAAAAGATAGGCCCTTCGCAGAGGGAAGCAGAGGTTGTCATGCGCTTTTAGGGTTGGATACGCAAAATCTTAATGCGAAAGAACATCACTTTATATTGCCCCTTGTATATGGACCTTTATTATGCAGTCTATCGCTTTTATTACTTCCATAACAAGATCATACAAAGCTTATTTTCTCCGCACTAATAAGTCATGCATATTCAGAGAGCAATTTTTATTGCTTGCACCGATGAAAACTTACTTGAAGGATCTTATTCAATCCATAGGTAGGTATGGTGGACTCTCATGGCAAAAATTGGGTTTAAGGATATTTGGAAGCACAAGTAGTATCTCTACTTGGTGCAAGGAATTTTGGCTAGCATGAGGGGGATAGGCAAGCTCAACATGTTTGAATGATCCATGACAATATACTTTAACTGAGATGTGAGAAAACATAACCCATTACGTTGTCTTCCTTGTCCAACATCAACTCTTTAGCATGTCATACTTAATGAGTGCTCGCAATTATAAAAGATGTCTAGGATAGTATATTTATATGTGAAATCTCTCTTCCTTCAATATTCTTTCATGAATTGTTCAAATAACCAATACAATGCTTGCTAACCTTCAATAAATTTACAACCTCTACTTCTTAGATGTGAAGTCATTACTCCCCATGGGATAAGCAAATGAAACATATATAAATTCAGATTTATGACAATCAACTCATTCAACAATTTACTCATAGGATATAAGTGAAGCACACGAGTAAATGAAAAACTACTCCAAAAAGATATAAGTGAAGATCAATGAGTAGCTAAATAATTATGTAACTATATGAAGTCTCTCTCTCATTAAAGAATTTCAGATCTTGGTATTTGATTCAAAGAGCAAGCAAAACAAAATAAAATTACATGGCAAGGATATCTCAACTCATGTGAGGAAGCAAAAACTTAGGCTCAACCGATACTAACTGATAGTTGTTGAAGAAGAAAGGTAGGATGCCTACCGGGGCACCCCCAAGCTTAGATGCTTGATACTTCTTGAAATATTATCTTGGGGTGCCTTGGGCAACCCCAAGCTTGAGCTTTTATGTCTCCTTAATTCCTCTCATATCATGGTTTCTCTTTTTGTCAAAAGCTTCATCCACACCAAACTCAACAAGAACTCGTGAGATAGGTTAGTATAAACCAATGCAAAACCTTATCATTTTCTACTGTAACAAATCACTAAAATTATTATTCAACATTGCATACTAAATTCCTCTGCATATTTAATAGTCCTATACTCAAATAGAATCATTAAACAAGCAAACATATGCAAACAATGCGACCATGACAGCAATCTGTCAAAACAGTATAGTCTGTAAAGAATGCAAGATTCATCATACTTCCGTAACTCCAAAAATTATAAGAAAAATACTAAGCTGTATAATATTTATCAGAGCTAAATATGCAAAAAGATTCAGCATTATACCATTCTCCGACTTGTCTAGGGAATTTTTGCAACAGCGGTAAACTTTCTGTTTTCAAACAGCAACATGTGTACTGGCAAAATAAGCAAGGTAAAGGCTACCCTTGACATTTTTATTGAAAATAAAGATGCAAAACATTATTCTAAATAACAACAAGGAAATAATAATATATTAAAATGATGCTCCAAGAAAAAAACATATCATGTGGTGAATAAAAATATAGCTCCAAGTAAAGTTACCGATGAACGAAGACGAAAGAGGGGATGCCTTCCGGGGCATCCCCAAGCTTAGTGTTGACGCTCAAAAATGGTATGATCGCAAAGAGTCACTTGAGTCTGTAATGGAATGAGGTTGAAATTATGAATTCATGTCACCATTTGATGGCCCTCATCAAGATGATCGAAATAAATATGAAGATGGACCAAAACGAAGCTCAAGTGCAAAAGATATGACAATTTCGGAGATACCCATGTTGACACCAGATTAAAGAATGGCATGAAACCTAATTAAGATGGCCTCGGATGGAAAAAAGTTACAACCGCAAAGTTGTGCGTCTCGTCGAAACGGTGGATTTTGATATAAAAATCATCTTAATCCGAGGTCGTATGCAACCTGTGGAGGCAAAACAAGATCAGAAATAGAAGCTGCAGAGTCATTTCGGACCGACCGAGTTGATTTGATCGGTGAGACCGAGTTGGTCCGAAAATTTACCAGAGAGTTGGCAATGTTGACTCAGTGGGACCAAAATGAACTAATCGGTGAGACCGAGTTGGTCCGAGAAATTACCAAAGATTCCTGTCCGAGTTAGGTTAGGGTTTTTGATGTTTTGGACGGAATTTTTAGTCCTTTTCTTGTACGGGAAGTCCAGCCGCCTCATAATAGATGAGAGGTGATGGCCAATTGAACAACACCAATCGAACCAATCAATCTATTACACTTTTGTGTTCATCTATCTTTATTCCCTACCCTTGTATCTTTCTTTCTCGTTCTTCGTTCGTTCTTCACGTTGGAGGGCAGCGATCCACAAGGCTCTAGGGGCGAGCGAATCGACCTAGGGCAGCCCATAGCCGCCGCACTCCCTGACGGGGTCCCTCCCGGGTGTGTGGGGTTTCAGGTCTGCAGAAGCACCCGCCGACTGTCTTGCATATCGCGCTGTCGGTCGGGTCTCCTTCGACATGAGCTGCGGTGCATCACCCCCGGCGTCGAGGGTACACGTGACGTGTTCGTGTGTCAACACACTTTTTGGCGACTCTGCTGGGGAGAAGCTTTGAACGGTCTCCGGCCTGTTCTTGATACGAAAGGATCGTCATCTAGGGTTTGCAATCTACAAAGGTAATATGAATACCCAATTCCCTACTGTAGATGCAAATAATTTATATGGTGTTACTAGATTGTTCAATGAGTATACTCTATAGGCTAGCCCTAGTTTTTTCAATAATGCATGTAATTACGTGCAAGGGCCGATTCAAAGTAATTTGCATGCTTCAACTTCTTATGATACTAGTAACCTGCACCATATGTATCTCAACTCTCATGCATCGGAAACCCCACAAATTGTTATGCCGATGAACAACATGGTGAGTTTAGTTAAAAAATTTGAAACTCCTTATGTTAGATTTTCCAATGCCATGCAAGAAAGTGTTTCACCCCTTTATTCATCGGCAAGTAATGTTCAATATACTAATCCAACCATGCTGATGATCGAGAGAATTGGCCATGCTACTACTAGCTATTCGGTCAGTTATTCCCAACCGTCGTATGCTACACCTCATGACAATAATTTTTCAGCACCATACACAACTGTAGATGTTCATAATTCGGCTTCCGACCTTCCTGGTCATAGCCGAATGAATGTAAATTTTACAGGAGCGGTTGTGCCCAATATTGTAGAAGATGAGGTAGTAGTGGCTGCATTGAAGAGGTTAGCCCAAAATAAGAGGATTAGTGCTCTTTGCCTTGAACAACATGAAAAGGGGCTATTTCCTGATTATGCCACAATAAAAGCTAGGGTTTTGCAAGAAGATGAATCTTTGCCAATTGATAAAATTGACGAGAAAAAATATGGTTTTACAACAAAGCATATGCCTTCACCTAGTACTACATCATATTATACACCCCCTACACAATTGCAAAATTTCGGCAACACTCGTGTGTCATTGCCGAAAGAATCTAAAAGCATTGGGGGGCAATCATATCCGGAGTGGGCTGAAATTGAGGAAAAACTTAAAGCCAATTTTGCCGCTCGCCGCCAGAAACAAATAGAGAAGGAATTGGCTCAAATAAAAGAAGCATTGCCAATTGGTAGAATCAATGAAAAGAATAATGATTCGGAACATGAAGGTGCTTCGGTTGAAAAAGCTGAATCAAGTAGTTTATATTCTGAGTCCATCAAACCCAAAGCGGCAAGAATTATTGAGAAAGGGCATCGCAAGCATAGCAAAACAACCATGCTTGATTTTTCTGAAGTTAAGGGAACCTACTTCCTGCCCTATGAGTTCCGTGCCGTAGAAATTGACAAGACTCAAGCACAAGAGCAAGTAGCCGAACAAAGTTCGGCTGATAAGGATCTTCAAGGTAATGATGCACGGAATAAAGAAAAAGATGATGACAAGGTGTTGGGGAGCCATCCAAAGACGGAGCAAGATGTTCTTCAAGTGGCACCACCATCATGCTCTCCCAACATATTTGAAGAGGTATGCATAGCGAGTAATTTACCTATTTTCGTATTTGGTCAGAACTTTATTATTGATGCATCTATTAGAAAAATCCTCATAAGTAATTTTGAAAGACCAATGAAGAAGGGTAATTTACTTGTTAGCAATAAAATTGTTACGGAACATATCGGTCAACCCATTGCGCCATTTATAAAGATAGATAATGACTTATTGTTATAGCCAAAGCTTTCCGTGTTTCTTTGTCTAAAGTTCATATCTAGTTGGGTAGCTTTGCTTATTTTGTACTTGGCTTGCACTTGGTCTCAACTGAGACATGTATGTTCTAAATATCTTCGTTTCAGAAATTTAAAGCCAAGGTTCAAATCTTTTGGGAAAACTGATGCTAGTATAGTTTCTTATTTAAGGACATCGGAAAATGAATGCGAAAGAGAATTCATAGCCGAATGGGAAGATGCCAAATCTGAACCATTCATTTGCTTAACTCCAAAGCCGTTCTCACAAAAAGATTGGCTAGAAAACAAAAGGTATACCTTCGATTCAAGCATGTGTGATCAAATATTTGATTTGTTGCTAAAAAATAATTAGATAAGAATTCTTGATCACCATGTCAAGCCATCAATCCAAGGACGAATGTATTGTAAGTTGCATGGTTCATTCAAGCATAGTTTTGAGGATTGCAATATGTTTCGTCAAATAGTTAAATCGGCCATTGAAAAAGGACGATTAAAGTTTGTTGAAACACCAAGAGATGACCAGTCTATTCCGATTGGTCCCAATGGCAAAAAGTTTTTGCATCGGCTGCTTCAAGCCGATCCATTCAAAGAGAATGTAAAATCCGCAGGTGATGGGATCTGGCTTTCAAGTAAAGAAGTTGTTAAAGAGCATAACGAGCATAATCTTGAGGGCGAGAGTTCCATCGAAGCTACAATGGAGACGCCAAGGACT
>NC_041385.1:676638485-676647798 GCF_002162155.2 Triticum dicoccoides | reverse complement strand
AGCAAGCAAATCCAATGATCAATGAAAGCAAACCAAAAGAAAACAAAGGCTGGAATAAGCGCAAGTGTAAGAGATCAAAAATCACCTTTGCTGAACTATTGGATAAATATCAAAAGAAGAGTGAAGAGAAGAATGCTTATCGGCCAAATCGTGCAAAGAAACCAAGATCACCCCCAAGGCGCAAATATGAGGATTGGTATTGGCAAAGTGATAATTTTAAGGCAACGTATTCATATCCTTATTTTTGGCCGCCAATACCAATGTTGTGGATGCCTCCCTATGCTCATATAGATACATATTCATCATGGGACAGGTATGATACAAGGGCACATTCTCCATCTTATTGTAGACCATCTCACCAATACTATGCAGCTCCAAGGAGACCAACATTTGAACAATCATGCGTCAAAGACCGTTTCAATCATAAAGAATTGGTCCAGAGCTCAAGGAAGAAGAAAGAGGTGGTAAAGCAAGTTTACCGCATGAAAAGAGATGGTCGTAAGTGTGCTGCTTCAGATTTGATCTCAAATAACAAAGAGCCAATTAAAGTGTTGACATTGTCTACAAAAGGCAAAGAAGTGAAGCAATCAATTGATAAAAATCAGAGTGCCAAATTTGAAGAAAAGAAGTTGAGAGTGCACAAAGCCAAAAAAGAATTGCCATTGGTCAAAACAGAATCACAGCCGAGATGCCCACTTGGCTTATCATATTGGCAAAAGAAGAAATTACAAAATCTTAGTGCACAAGAGCTGAAAGGGAAGAACATGGCATGGGTTCCCAAGAAGATCAATCAAGACAAAAATGATGTGCATGCTTCTATTGCAACAAGTACAATAAAAGTGAAGGAAAAGAATGAAAGCAACAAACAATTAAGCCGAAGGTGCGCATCACAACATCAAAATCTTCGGTTAGCACATCATCCATTTTCTTCAACCATGTCGTTAATGCCTTTGCCATGTAATTCATCCCTAGGTATGATCAATTACCCTCCATGGATTTATTTTGATCCATGGATGCAACATAATTTTCTATATCATGAGAGGGTATTACCAAATCATTATATATTTGGTTAGTTTCATTTTTGTTGCTAATACAAAGGGGCCGAAATATTTTATTCCTATTTTATTTGTTTATTTCGGCTATACATGCTTTAGTGGATGAATTCTACATGGACCTCATGGTAATGGCCGATACTTAACTATCGTCCTAAGAAACTATCTGATCATGGCCGGTGTGGAATTCTAACATCGTCCTTAGTTCAATTGGAGAACGAGACAAGGTACATGTTAAGTGATATTAGCCTTGTCTCTCTAGTACTATGGAGATTATATTTTGATGGTTCAATTCGTAGCAATGACCAAAGTGTTGGTGTTGTTTATATATCTCCTTATGGTACTATTTTTGAAGCCTTATGCCGCTTAGAATATTTTTATGCATAGTTAATCAAAGCCGAATATGCATTGTTATTTGGATTGAATCTTTTACTTGCTATAGGTGCTATACATATTGAGGCTTTCGGTGATTCGTAATGAGTAGTGCAACAAATATCCAAGGGTTATCAATGTTTTGACGAATCACTTATAATTTATCTTGAGGCACGTCTAGATGTAATATCCTCCTTGGGTTGCTTTGAAATTATTCCCACATCTAGACATGACAATTCAAGAGAGTTGGCGCAGCAGGCATCCGGCTACTATGTTAATCATGGTGTATTGCATTTCTATCAATAGCCGATGCTTTGTCTCGTCAGCAGAGTTAATGCCGAACCGAAGTCCACCTCTTCAGCCACTAATGAAATTTTTATGCAGGCGAAAGTAACGATTTGAGAAAGTTCATTATTGATTACCTGCAAAGTCCTAGAAAAAGGGTGAATAATATGATTCAGAGGATGACCTTGAGATACATATCTATGGAGCTTTATCATCGGATTGTTAAGGAAGTTGAGAAGGTTTCACCCAATTTTGCATCAAGGATTCAAAGAAATAATGGCCGATATATATTTATCAACCAAGCACATGCAAAGTGGCCGATGGAGTGTTGACATCGTCCTTAGAACCAACACGGTACAAGTTATTTTTCGTCATACTATCTTTGCCGAAAAACAGGGGGGCATGCGTTGACGCTCAAAAATGGCATGATCGCAAAGAGTGACTTGAGTCTGTAATGGAATGAGGTTGAAATTATGAATTCATGTCACCATTTGATGGCCCTCGTCAAGATGACCGAAATAAATATGAAGATGGACCAAAACGAAGCTCAAGTGCAAAAGATATGACAATTTTGGAGATACCCATGTTGACACAAGATTAAAGAATGACATGAAACCTAATTAAGAGGGCCTCAGATGGAAAATAGTTACAACTGCAAAGTTGTGCGTCTCGTCGAAACGGTGGATTTCGATATAAAAATCGTCTTAATGCGATGTCGTATGCAACCTGTGGAGGCAAAATAAGATCAGAAACAGAAGCAGCAGAGTCATTTCAGACCGACCGAGTTGATTTGATCGGTGAGACCTAGTTGGCCCGAAAATTTACCAGAGAGTTGGCAATGTTGACTCGGTAGGGCCGAAATGAACCAATCGGTGAGACCGAGTTGGTCCGAGAAATTACCAAAGATTCCTGTCTGAGTTAGGTTAGGGTTTTTGATGTTTTGGACATAATTTTTAGTCCTTTTCTTGTACGGGAAGGCCAACCGCCTCATAAATAGATGAGAGGTGACGCCCGATTGAACAACACCAATCGAACCAATCAATCTATTACACTTTTGTGTTCATCTATCTTTATTCCCTACCCTTGTATCTTTCTTTCTCGTTCTTCGTTCGTTCTTCACGTTGGAGGGCAGCGATCCACGAGGCTCTAGGGGCGAGCGAATCGACCTAGGGCAGCCCATAGCCGCCGCACTCCCTGACGAGGTCCCTCCCGGGCGTGTGGGGTTTCGGGTCTGCAAAAGCACCTGCCGACTGTCTTGCGTATCGCGCTGTCGGTCGTGTCTCCTTCGACGTGAGCTGCGGTGCATCACCCCCGGCGTCGAGGGTACACGTGATGTGTTCGTGTGTCAACACTTAGGCTCTTGGTTTTCCTTGTATATGGGGTGCCTTTGGCATCCCCAAGCTTAGGCTCTTGCCACTCCTTATTCCATAGTCCATCGAATCTTTACCCAAAACTTGAAAACTTCAACCACACAAAACTCAACACAAAACTCGTAAGCTCTGTTAGTATAAGAAAATAAAAAAACCACTTAGGTACTGTAATGAACTCATTCTAAATTCATATTGGTGTAAAACCTACTGTATTACAATTTATCAATGGTTCATACCCTCCGATACTACTCATAGATTCATCAAAATAAGCAAACAACACATAGAAAACAGAATCTGTCAAAAAGAGAACAGTCTGTAGTAATTTGTATCAAACGTATACTTCTGGAACTCAAAAAAATCTTAAATAAATTTCTGGACCTGAGTAATTTGTCTATTAATCATCTGAAAAAAGAATCAACCTAAAAGCACTCTCCAGTAAGAAATGGCAGCTAATCTCGTGAGCGCAAAAGTTTCTGTTTTTTTCAGCAAGATCACATAAACTTCACCCAAGTCTTCCCAAAGGTTCTACTTGGCACTTTATTGAAACAAAAGCTATAAAACATGATTACTACAGTAGCATAATCATGTGGACACACAAAAACATTAAGGGTAAATATTGGGTTGCCTCCCAACAAGCGCTTTTCTTTAATGCCTTTTTAGCTAGGCATGATGATGGCAATGATGCTCACATAAAAGATAAGAATTGAAACATAAAGGGAGCTTCATGAAGCATATGGCTAGCACATTTAAGTATAACCCACTTCCTATGCATAGGGATTTTGTGAGCAAAGGACTTATGGGAACAATAATCAACTAGCATTGGAAGGTAAAACAAGCATAGCTTCAAAAAATTTAACACATAGGAAGGAAACTTGATATTATTGCAATTCCTACAAGCATATGTTCCTCCCTCATAATAATTTTCAGTAGCATCATGAATGAATTCAACAATATAACGAGCACCTAAATCATTCTTTTCATGATCGACAAGCATAGAAAATTTACTACTCTCCACATAAGCAATTTTTTTCTCATGAATAGTAGTGGGAGCAAACTCAACAAAATAATTATCATGTAAAGCATAATCCAATTGAAAACTAAAATCATGATGACAAGTTTCATGGTTATCATTATTATTAATAGCATACAAGTCATCACAATAATCATCATAGATAGCAACTTTGTTCTCATAATCAATTGGAACCTCTTCCGAAATAGTGGAATCATCACTAAATAAAGTTGACACTCTTCAAAATCCACTTTCATGTTCATCACAATAAGATTCAACATCCTCCAAAATAGTGGTATCACTACTTCCTAAAGTTGACACTCTTCCAAATCCACTTTCATCAATATAATCATCATAAATAGGAGGCATGCTTTCACCATAATAAATTTGCTCAACAAAACTTGGGGGACAAAAAATATCATCTTCATCAAACATAACATCCCCAAGCTTGTGGCTTTGCATATCATTAGCATCATGGATATTCAAGGAATTCATACTAAAAACATTGCAATCATGCTCATTATTCAAATATTTCATGCCAAGCATTCTATGTAATTCTTCTTCTAGCACTTGAGCACAATTTTCCTTTTCATCAAACTCACGAAAGATATTAAAAAGACGAAGCGTATGAGACAAACTTAACTCCATTTTTTTGTAGTTTTCTTTTATAAACGAAACTAGTGATAAAACAAGAAACAAAAAGATTCAATTGCAAGATCTAAAGATATACCTTCAAGCACTCACCTCCCGGGCAACGGTGCCAGAAAAGAGCTTGATGTCTACTACACAACCTTCTTCTTGTAGACGTTGTTGGGCCTGCAAGTGCACATGTTAGTAGCAAATTTCCCTCAAGTGGATGACCTAAGGTTTATCAATCCGTGGGAGGCGTAGGATGAAGATGGTCTCTCTCAAGGAACCCTGCAACCAAATAACAAAGAGTCTCTTGTGTCCCCAACACACCCAATACAATGGTAAATTGTATAGGTGCACTAGTTCGGCGAAGAGATGGTGATACAAGTGCAAAACAGATAGTAGATATAGGTTTCTGTAATCTGAAATTCTAAAAACAGCAAGGTAGCAAGCGATAAAAGTGAGCGTAAACGGTATTGCAATGGTAGGAAACAAGGCGTAAGGTTCATACTTTCAATAGTGCAAGTTCTCTCAACAATAATAACATAGATAGATCATATAACAATCCCTCAACATGCAACAAAGAGTCACTCCAAAGACACTAATAGCGGAGAACAAACGAAGAGATTATGGTAGGGTACAAAACCACCTCAAAGTAATCCTTTCTGTTCTACCTATTCAAGAGTTTGTAGTAAAATAACATGAAGCTATTCTTTCCACTCAATCTATCATAGAGTTCATACTAGAATAACACCTTAAGACACAAATCAACCAAAACCCTAATGTCACCTAGATACTCCATTGTCACCTCAAGTATCCGTGGGTATGATTATACGATATGAATCACACAATCTCAGATTCATCTATTCAACCAACACAAAGTACTTCAAAGAGTGCCCCAAGGTTTCTACCGGAGAGTCAAGACGAAAACGTGTGCCAACCCCTATGCATAGGTTCATGGGCGGAACCCGCAAGTTGGTCACCAAAACATACATCAAGTGGCACATGATATCCCATTGTCACCACAAATAAACACGACAAGACATACATCAAGTGTTCTCAAATCATTAAAGACTCAATCCGATAAGATAACTTCAAGAGGAAAACTCAATTCATCACAAGAGAGTAGAGGGGGAGAAACATCATAAGATCCAACTATAATAGCAAAGCTCGCGATACATCAAGATCGTGCCATAGAGAGAACATGAGAGAGAGAGATCAAACACATAGCTACTGGTACATACCCTCAGCCCCGAGGGTGAACTACTCCCTCCTCGTCATGGATAGCGCCGGGATGATGAAGATGGCCACCGGTGATGGGTTCCCCCTCCGGCAGGGTGCCAGAACGGGCTCCCGAGAGGTTTTTGGTGGCTACAAAGGGTTGCGGCGGCGGAAGTCCCGATCTATCTTCTGTTCTGATGTTTTAGGGTATGTAGGCTTATATAGGCAAAAGAAGTCGGTCGGGGGAGCCTCGAGGGGCCCACGAGAGAGTAGGGCGCGCCCAGGGGGTGGGCGCCCCCTATCTCATGGCCTCCTCGATGCTCTTCTGACGTGAACTCCAAGTCTCCCGGATCATATTCTTCCTAAAAATCACGCTCTCGAAGGTTTCATTCCGTTTGGACTCCGTTTGATATTCCTTTTCTTTGAAATACTGAAACAAGCAATAAAACGACAATATGGGCTGGGCCTCCGATTAGTAGGTTAGCCCCAAAAGTAATATAAAAGTGTATAATAAAGCCCATAATCATTCAAAATAGACAATAAAATAGCATGAATGTTTCATAAATTATAGATACGTTGGAGACCTATCAATACGTCTCCAACGTATCTATAATTTTTTATTGTTCCAGGCTATTATATTACCAGTTTTGGATGTTTATGGGCTTTATTTTACACTTTTATATCATTTTTGGGACTAACCTACTAACCGGAGGCCCAGCCCAAATTGCTGTTTTTTTGCCTATTTCAGTGTTTCGAAGAAAAGGAATATCAAACGGAGTCCAAACGGAATGAAACCTTCAGGAGCGATCTTTTTGGAACAAACACAATCCAGGAGACTTGGAGTGGACGTCAAGAAGCAGCCGAGGCGGCCACGAGTGTGGAGGGCGCACCCTAGGGGGGTGGGCGCGCCCCCTGCCTCGTGGGCCCCTTGTGGCTCCCCTGACTGACCTCCTTCACCTATATATATCTACGTACCCCGAAAACATCCGGGAGCACCACGAAAACCTATTTCCAACGCCGAAACCTTTTGTACCCGTGAGATCCCATCTTGGAGCCTTTTCCGGCGCTCCGCCGGAGGGGGAATCGATCACGGAGGGCTTCTACATCATCGCCAAGGCCTCTCCGATGAGTTGTGAGTAGTTTACCATAGACCGTCAGGTCCGTAGTTATTAGCTAGATGGCTTTTTATCTCTCTTTGAATCTCAATATAATGTTCTCCTTGATCTTCCTGGAGATCTATTTGATGTAACTCTTTTTGCGGTGTGTTTGTCGAGATCCGTTGAATTGTGGGTTTATGATCAAGTTTATCTATGAGAAATATTTGAATCTCCTCTGAATGCTTTTATGTATGATTGGTTATCTTTGCAAGTTTCTTCGAATTATCAGTTTGGTTTGGCCTACTAGATTGATCCTTCTTGCAATGGGAGAAGTGCTTAGCTTTGGGTTCAATCTTGCAGTGTCCTTTCCCAGTGACAGGAGGGGCAGCAAGGCATGTATTGTATTGTTGCCATCGAGGATAAAAAGATGGGGTTTATATCATATTGCTTGAGTTTATCCCTCTACATCATGTCATCTTGCTTAATGCGTTACCATGTTCTTATGAACTTAATACTCTAGATGCATGCTAGATAACGGTCAATGTGTGGAGTAAGAGTGGTAGATGCAGAATCGTTTCGATCTACTTGTCGCGGACGTGAGGCCTATATACATGATCATGCCTAGATATTCTCGTAACCATGCACTTTTCTATCAATTGCTCGACAGTAATTTGTTCACCCACCGTAATACTTTTGCTATCTTGAGAGAAGCCACTAGTGAAACCTATGGCCCCTGGGTCTATTCTCCGTCATATAAGTTTCCAATCTACTTTATTTTGCAATCTTTACTTTTCAATCTATATCATAAAAATACCAAAAATATTTATCTTATCATATTATCTCTATCAGATCTCACTTTTGCAAGTGGCTGTGAAGGGATTGACAACCCCTTTATCGTGTTGGTTGCTAGGTTCTTGTTTGTTTGTGTAGGTACGAGGGACTTGTGTGGAGCCTCCTACTGGATTCATACCTTGGTTCTCAAAAACCGAGGGAAATACTTACGCTACTTTTCTACATCACCCTTTCCTCTTCGAGGGAAAAACCAACGCATGCTCAAGAGGTAGCAAGAAGGATTTCTGGCACCGTTGCCGGGGAGGTCTTCGCTCAAGTCAAGACATACCAAGTACCCATCACAAACTCATCTCCCTCGCATTACAATATTTGCCATTTGCTTCTCGTTTTTCTCTGCCCCACTTCACCCTAGCCATTTTATTCACCCTTTATTTACCATTTGCCTTCCTTTTCTATGGCTGAGTCGAAAAGAGCTAAGGGTTCTCTACCGAGTTTTAGTACTTTGTATAGTCCCTCTGTCCTCTCTAAGCTCATAAATAATGATGCTATGGAAAGACCTACCGGGGTTACCAACGAGGATTTGAATAATTTTGATGAAGTGGACTCCGGAATTTTTCGTTATTTACTTGACGAGTCTTTAAAAGATGCTTGGGATAGGCTATTAAGGATTCGAGCTATCTATGTGCCACAATATCAAATTGAGATATACCTAAAAAGCTTTTATGTTGGCTTACCCTCTTCGCTTAAGCAAGTTTTAGATTCAATTTTTGAAGAAGGTTTTCTTGAGGGGGATGTTATAGATACCTATGAAAAAATGAAAACTATATTTGTGCACCCCATGAATGATAAGGTTGAATCCACCACTCTCATATGCTTTTATGAAAACAAAATTATCAAAGAGATGAAGGCTAGCTTAGATGCAAATTTCCATAACGTGCTTAATCTTTCTTCCTCCATTAATGGCCATGTGCTTTCCAAAAATAGAAGGATAAATGCTATAGATAAGAAATTTTCTATTTTCTTTCCCAATACCAAAGATGGCAATACTTAGATCTATTCTCGCTTTTATGCCTAGCTAGGGGCGTTAAACGATAGCGCTTGTTGGGAGGCAACCCAATTTTATTTTTGTTCCTGTTTAGTAATAAATAATTCATCTAGACTCTGTTTATATGTGGTTTTATGTTTTAATTAGTGTTTGTGCCAAGTAGAACCTATAGGATCATCTTGGGTGATAGTTAATTTGATCTTGCTGAAAAACAGAAACTTTTGCGCGGACGAGAATAAATTTGATAAATCACAGAAACGTGATTTTGAGTTTATTCTTTTTGCAGTAGATCAATAGACAAATTTCCTAGGACTTCCTATTTTGGTAGGATTTTTAGCTTTCCAGAAGTATTCTAAAGTTACATATTACTACAGACTTTTCTATTTTTGGCAGATTCTGTTTTTCGTGTGTTGTTTGCTTATTTTGATGAATCTATGGCT